>NW_025920156.1:957606-1043043 GCF_902686445.1 Sciurus carolinensis
AAAAATCTTTATATTGAAGCAGTTCATTCCAGGGCCAGTATGGGAAGGGAATGGTAGTGGACATTCCTTTCAGGACAGATGTCCAGTGGGTAGGAGGCAGAGTGTTCCAGCATCGCAGGCATTTTGCGGAGGGGTGGGGCAAAGGATATCTCCTGAAAGATGGGAATCGGGAATGGGGATGTGTGGCACTGTGGCATCTGATTAGACACAGGCTGCCATGAGACCTCCAGAGCAACTTGCATAGCAACAGGAGTCTCTGCCCTGCGGATGCTGCCTCTGAGGCCATAACCCCTGGCTTCAGGGGTATCTGACTCCCACAGACAATCTGGAATGTTGACTTTAATTTCAGTGTTGGTAACAGCTGTAGTAGGGCCTATTCTGATAGCAGCATTGATACCATGGCCTCTCTGTATATTTATCCAGTACAAGAGTGGACTCTAAGTGAAGGTGACAATTATCATCACTTCCACCCACTGCTGGGCACACCTCTCTCACCGCAGCTTCTTCCTCCAGTGAAGAAATATAGTGCAGCCACTGGTTACCACACAGCACAGTCCCATGAATCCAAAATATAGTGAGACCGAGGCTGAGACAGCAAAAGAAAGAAAAGAGGCAGCTGACTGACAGCTCTGGCTGGGACCTGAACTGTTTCTCATTCCTCTCCTTGATTTGGCTCATTCATCCATACATTCCCTCCCTCCCTCCCTCCTTAAAGGCCTAACTAATCATTTTATTATTCAGTTAAAGCTAGGTCTGTAGGGAGTCTAAGAGTCCACATTGGCCTTTTAGAGATAAGGGACACTAGGTCTAGAGGGAAAATGACCTGCCCAGACTCAGGCCTTCTGGCTCCCAGTGAGGGACCCATCCAATCCAGCAGACTGATAAACTGAACTTAAGTTCAAGACTCTCAAGGATTCACTTGACAAGGGCACCAACGTATCTTTTCTGGTTGGGCAGAACATGGTTTCTCTCTTCTAAATCTCCTTAGTTACCTAGAGGAGTTTGTCTCTTAACTACTTAGCACTCCATGCAGGCAGCCACCAAACCATATCCTTGTCTACCTCCTGAAAGTTTGTTCCCACACTCAAAGGACTGAGGGAGTACTTACTGCCAGGAATGCCCAGGTTCTCCTTTTGAGAATCCAAACCATTGAGACTTGTTATCAAGCCCATGGCTCGGCAAAGAATGAACTCACCCACTAATCTGTCCACCAGTGTGAGTCTTTGGCAGGCCCAAGCCCCACTGTTACTTAAGAAGATGTCACTGAGTTCTGAGCACTGGGCGTTCCAGGGCTGGTGCTTGTGGAGTGGCTCTGAGTTGATGGAAGGTAGGGACTCCATCTTGTGGCATCTCAGGAGCATAGTTGTCTTTCATCAAATACTGGTACACCCCAGAATTATCTGTTCCTAACTTCTTATGGTGAAGTTCTAAAACAGCCCCCAGTATAGGGCCCTCACACCCTCATGAACTTATATTTATGTTGGTTGTTAGGAAGACATTTCTGGATATATTTTCCAGTGGGGAGTTGGGCAGGAAGCACAGTGAACATTGGGAAGACCTGCCCTCAAGAAGTTTGTGATCAAGCTGTCAGGGAAAAAAAAACTGTTCAGGGGAACCAAGTGGTCAAAACATGCTTCTTTGTCTCCTATAGTCTCTGTTTTATTTCTTCAACAAGGGCTGGCAAAGTGTTTTCTCAGCATAATCAGGCCCTGTGGGAGCTCTCCTTTATGAGATCCTACAACTCCTTCAATTTCATCTCCCTCCTCATCCTTCATATACCTTTCACTTCTTGTTCTGCTAGATTCCCCAAAGACTCTGTTTATTCACCTCTGGAGTTTGACTTATACTGCTCAGTAATGCCCCTTCCCACAGCTCCACCACTGAACCCCTCCTTATCTTCCCAGGTGGTCAGCTATCCCTACTCTCAGGCATATAATCCTTTCAGTTGATTTCTCAGAACCACATTATTTCCAGTTGGAAGAGACTTGGAGAGTTGTCTAATCACATCAGAAGCTTGAGTACTGAGGGAAGAACTTCCGTACTCAGCAACCAGTCCCCAAGGGTTCCTTTGACTCAGGGACTTGCTTACCATCTCCTGAGGCAGTGTGCTTCATTTATCACCAGTTAAATTAGAAAGCTATTTTCTAATAAAGGCTAGCTTAGCCTCCCAGTAGGTTGTACCACTGGTCCTGGCTGGCCCCTTCGTACTATTTAGTTACTCCCATCTTCATCAGTAGTCAGAATGATACTTTTAAGAATAGATCATGTTACTCAGTTCAAACATACAGTGACTTCCCATCTCACTCACATTGCTTCCTGCAGGCTGCAGGTAGACCCTGCAAATGTCTTAGTCTCTCACCCTGTGGTCCAGGTGTGCTCTCCCTGTACAGTGACTGATGAATTTCTATTGGTCTGTTTAGGACCTCTGAAGAAATCAAGGGAAGAAGTAGTCAGGTGGCTGCTGCTGCAGTGGTTACCATTGATCCAGTGTTTTGCCAGTGGACCTCAGATGCCTGTAGGCCTCCTGGGCATGAGCCTGGGTGTGACCACACAGAATATCAGGAAGGGGAACTATACCTAGTCCCTGGTTCCCACTTATGATCAGAACACCCATATTTAGCTCATCAAAGATTAGGAGCTGTGATTTTGTATTTATAGTCATCAGGAAAGGAAAGACATGAATTACAACACCCAAACTTTTCAGATCTGAGAATGTTAGACATGCCGGGTGTCATGAGGAATCAAACTTGTGTTCAGAAGTAGCCTAGAAAAGTAAAAGCAAAGTACTTCTGCAGAAGTACCAGGTCTGGAGAGCAATTACTCCTGGGCGGGCATTCCACCTGCTTTTATCCCTAATGCAGCTCTGACCCTTGACCTTACAGGACAAATTCAGGGGTACAATCTATAGAATTGACTAATTGAGACATTTAAAGAAATATATCTTCAGTTGTTCCTCCCTTCCTGTTCTCTTGTGGCAGGAAAGAATTCTTGGGATGCATGCATTCTGACACCTGTGTACCTCTTACCTATATTCCTCTTTCTTAACAGAGAGATTTCTATCTTTGCTTTTCAGACTGACACCTTCCCCTACCTGTTTGTCAAGGGAATGTTCAGGTAATAGATTTTGGATCTGCCACATCCATGGGCTGTGGTGCTATTGTGTCACTTTCCATTGTGTTGTTTGTCCTCTTGCTGCCTTTCTTATATCCCAGTATAACACTTAAGACTAAATACTGTATTCTGAAAATAGACCACTGAACTTTCTATTTCTCACCTGAAGAACCTGAGAAAAGATTTGAACAACTTTATCCTCAATAAGAAGTGAACATCGCAAGAGCCTGCTGGTAGGGAACCATGGGAAAGCCTGAGGACAAGACAGAAGCTGAGACTGGTGGGCTGGGATGAGGTACAACTGTGGTCAGGGGATGTAGGTGCACACACAGATATAACTGAACTTAAGCATGCTGGTTCCACTTGACAGATGAGGAAACTGAGGCACAGGAAAGAACATGTGTGTCCAAGGCTGCCCACAAGTTGACAGAGCCAGGACGAATGTTGGATATGGTATTCTTCCCACTGTACTTGAAAGTCATGTGTCCACAGCATCACATCAAAGGAAATGGAAGCAGAGATGCTGGTGTTGCTGGGGAAGTATTTGAATCTCTTAATAATGTAAAAACAGACAAGTGACTGCAAGTGACTGATGACTGTGCACTCATGTGGGAGGCAAAACCACAAAGAGGGAGCTGAGGAAGTCACTGGATGGTTCTGTTGGTTTCCAGGAGGCAAACTGATCTGGATTCTCTGCCTTGATGTCAATTGTTAATCTACCCTTTTCCTACTCTCTTTCAATATACCTTTTTAATATGCTCTATTCATTTAAAATATATGGTAATGTTTCTATGGGCAAAAGTCTAAGTAAGATTTAATCCATTTTAAGCCAGTGAAAAAATGAGATTATCATAATATTTAATTTTATTCATTACTTAAGTAAACTTCAAAGAATCAATTTAAACAAGAAATAAAGATGATGGTGATCCATTGCAAGAGGGGTGACTGCAAAATAAAAATGCATCCCACACTTCAAAACTGCTAAGAGTAGAATTTAAACTTCACCAGAAAACAGCAAGCATGTGAATCATAAATATGTTGATCAATCCGGTTGTAAACATACAGGAAAGTATTGTACCCCTCCATATACGCAATTATTATGTCAATTAAAATGGATTTTAAGAAATTAGTTGGACAAAGAGATTCCAAAAAGAATGGCTTAAATTTAATAAAATCACAAAAAAGTAGTTAAGAGAAAGTTGAGAGAGAAGTTGCCTGTGTTAAAGTCATGGTGGACACCAAATAGTGCCTGCTATGTGGTGGGGCTCTCCCACCTGAGTGCACTGTGGGATGCTGGCTACATGGGGGCCCTGGCCACAGGGTCATTAGTATTCCACCTTTGAGTCAGAGAATTGAGGCTGCAGGGGAGAAGTCACTAGAGGCTCCCAGAGTGAGCAGAACCTTGGAGCTTGAGCCCACATCCCTGTCTGGCACAGAGGCATTGAGAGACTTTGGCTGCTCTGTCTTGAGCAGGGTCAAGGCTCAACACAGCAGGGTGAAGGTGTGTGACAGACACTGGAGGATCAGTCTTGGTCCAGTCCTGTTTTCTAATCCCAATATCCACCCAATCTTGGTTTCTAATCTCACTCTCCAATCACGGCGCCCTTGGAAAAGCAGTCAGTTCTAGGGCTGGAGCAGACAGCATGAGATGGATGTGAGCATTGCATCATGTCATAAAGTCAGAGAACATCCAGCCAAGAAAGTTCAGAGCACATGTACAAGCAGGAGCAACTGGAAGATGGAATGGAGGATGCTATGGATTTATAACCCAGGTGCATAAATACATTATTCCATAAATGAGTAAATGAGGGAGAGGAGGCAAACTTTACTTTTAAAACATTTTTAATTAGTATATGTAAATACTCCCTCCAAGAAGGGGAGGGCTTTACTGAAACTGACAACCACAGAAGAGATGGGGACAAGAATGGGACACTTCCTTAGCAAACCATGAAGATTGACAGCACCAGGCACCTCTGACACAGTGAAAGACTTTCCCACACCCCTGGAATGGAGAACATTCCACAGAATATCCAGCCTACTCCTCAAGATTATGAAAGACAGGGAGAAGTGGGGGTCACAGACCAGAGAAGGGAGGACTGCTGACAACCAAATGCAGCTGGAGCCATTGGTGGGACTCTGGGACAGGAAGCAGCACTCATGGTAACCAGTAGCATCTGAGTTCTGTCTGGGGCTGAATAATAGCAACAAGCCAATATCATCTCTCAGCTGTGCAAATGCCCTTGGGAAGTGAGAGGTGATGGGAAGGAGTATGACCTGAGGGCTGTGCAGGGCCTCTGCCTTGATGTCACAGTCTCAGAATAGCTCATGGCAAGTCATGACTGCCAAAGCCAGACAGATATGGCAAGTCATCTTAGGGGGGCAGGTAATTTGATATTGGATTTTCCATGAAAAATCCAGAATGCATAGTTTAGTTGTTTCCATGGGCAAGAATGAGTTTTGAATTATAATGATTCACTAATAAATGCATCAGGTTTTAGTTTAGTTCATATTCTATATTTTCACTGAATTCCCTCAAATATTAAGGCAAGTATTTTTATTTATTATTATTATCGAGATCTCTGTTTGACAGATAATAAAGCTGAGCTCAGAAAGATTAAGTGGCTTGACCAAGGGAGCCTAGGACTAAGACTAAACCACCATGTCTTATCTTGTAGACGGACTGATTCTTCCCATTCTAAAACCAGGAAGATGAAGGGTCCTCAGCACCAAGCCCTGCTGGCATTCTCATCTCCCTCCCTCTGTCCTAGGCGCACAGCACTGGCACACTCTGCAAGGAGCTTGCGTGTGCACACTCACCGCCTGTGTGCTTCAGTACTCCAGAGGCCTGTTCTGCTTCCTTGAGCTGTCACAACTTTACATAGCATAGATGTTCCTTCATTTTCACACCCTGTCCCCACTATTGTTGGGTACTTGGGTGAGCCCAGTATATTTTATGATTATAGTGAATTCTCATCATCACATATTTCAGGACCCCATGTGATGATTTTCATAGAATAGTTTTCTAGAAACATAATTATGAACCTAATAGTAAGGATATTTAAATATTTTTATCTATTTTTTATTTTTTACAGACTGCACTTTGATTCATTGTACACAAATGGGGTACATCATTTTGTTTCTATGGTTCTGTATAATGTAGGGTCATACCATTTGTGTAATCATACATGTACGTAGGGTAATGATGTCTGTCTCATTCCATAATTTTTCATACCTTGCCTCCCTCTCATTTCCTTCTACATAATCTAAAGTTCCTCCATTCTTCTCTCACTCCCCACCCCCCACCCCCATTATATATCATCATCTACTTATCAGGGAAAGCATTCAGACTTTGGTTTTTTTGGGATTGGCTTATTTCACATAGCATGATGTTCTCCAACTGCATCCATTTGCCTGCAGATGCCATAATTTTATTCTTATTTATGATTGAGTAATATTCCATTGTGTATACATACCAGAGTTTCTTTATCCATACATCTGTTGAAGGGTGTCTAGGTTGGTTCCATGATCTAGCTATTGTGAATTGAACTGGTCTAAACATTGATGTGACTGTCACTACACTATGCTGATTTCAAGTTCTTTGGGTATAAGCTGAGGAGTGGGATAACTGGATCCAAAGGAGGGTCCATTCCAAGTTTTCTGAAGATTCTCCACACTGCTTTCCAGAGTGGCTGCACCAATTTGTAACTCCACCAGCAATGTATGAGTATGCCATTTTTCCCACATCCACGCCACATCTATCATTATTTGTGTTCTTGAGAATAACCATTCTACTTGGAGTGAGATGAAATCTTACTAACAAATTGTACGTTGAACAAGTTTTACTAAATGAATTGTGCCCTGGCAGATTCCAAAGGGGCTACTTCCTACTGTGCCGTCAGCACTTCATATTTTAGATTTTCTAAATTTTTTTATTTCTCAGTGGATAAAAGGATATCCCCCTATTTCTGATTTAAATTGAGTTTCCTGATTATATGGTTGAGCATATTTTTAAAATGTTTATTAGCCATTAGTATTCCTTTTATAATATACCTCTCCTATCCTGTTCTCCTTCTCCCCTGGGCTTTGGATTTTGTGTGGTAGCTCTCTGTATTCTAGATATTGATATTTCCGTTGCATATATTGCCAGAGTTTTCCCTCTAGTCTTTCGCTCTCATCTTTTAACTTTGTTTGTGCTGTCTTTTGATGTATGGAAGTTTTAAATTTCTATGTAAGTATTCCTTCTCTTTAATTTTCAAATAATGGAATATTCTAAATTTATAGACCAGTATAAAGAAGAATATAAAATCTATTCAACAGCAGCTTCATAAAACCTTTGTATCTTGCCACATATAAATTTTTCTACCAGTTTGTAGTTTTTATCTGGTGTTTTTGTTTTGCCCTTTTAAAAAACCAATTGAAATGTTTATTCTTTTGCATTGAACTGCAGTTGCATTTATTGCTCTGTTCTGCGAACTTCTTTGCTCATCATTGCTTCTCAGGGTCCATGTCTTTCCTCTGGTTTTATCGTATTTCTAAATAGGTAGATCCTTGATGATGCTTTTAGAGAGAGTCTGTGGATGTTATATTCACTTAGTGTGTTTTTTTTAATAATTAAAAAGGTCTTTATTTTGCCTTATTAAACACAGTAGCTGCAGAAGACTGCTAGCTAGTCCTGATCCTTCTTCTTCTGCTATACTTTAGATCAAGAAATGTCCTCAGAAAAACTCAGGGTTTGAAGACATGAACCCCAAACACCAAGGTTCAGAGATGGGGCTTTTAGGCAGTAATTAGGTCTGTAACCTCACTGTGGATTAATCCATTTGATAGATTAATGATTGGAATGGACTACATGGTGGTGACTTTCACATGTGGGTGTGGCTGGAGGAAGCAGGTCCCTGGGGCATGGCGTTGGACTGTACCTGTCCCAGGACCCTCTTCTTGACTCTCTGCTTCCCAGCTGGGTGGTAAGTGTTTCTCCATCGTGCCCATCCACCAAGACGCCTTGTTGTTCTGCCTCATCCTGGGCTCTAATAATGGACTCTGCTGATCATGGACTGAACCTCTTAAACAGTGGGCCAAAATAAACTCTTCCTCCTTTGAGTTGCTCTTGTTGGGTGCTTTAGTCACAGTGACACAAAGCTGGTGGACACACCTTCCCCCTAAGATGGAGAATCACACTGCTGCTTTCATTTGAGAAGGCCCTGTGCTCAGTAGAAAGACCATGCTTTCCAGACTCCTGAGCCACAGGTGACCCACAAGAGGCAAGCAGGAGAACGAGGCCATGTCCCTCACAGTGAGCCTCAGCTGAGAGGATGGTCCTGCTGCCCTTGCCCTTCTTTCCTTGGACACAGGAGTCTGCAAGGTGAGGAAGCAGGTAGAGTGGAGGCAGGTGGACACTGAGGGCTGTGAGGCTCCACGCCAGCCCAGAGTTGGCCTCAGGCCCCAGCCATGGCAGACAGTGAAAAGTTTCTCATTGTAGCCTCTGTCACTACTCTTTGGTTCTAACAGGCACACTCAGTCTGGGTTGGCATTTCTTTTCTTTTTTTCTTTTTCTTTTCTTTTTTTTTTTGCAGTGCTGGAGATTGAACCCAGGGCCTTGTGCTTGCCAGGCAAGCACTCTACCAACTGAGCTATCTCCCCAACCCAGCATGTATTTTCTTTTCACATGCTTGAGGTGGTTTTCTATTGTCCTTGGACATCTGTGATCCAGGCAAAAGGTTGCTGCGTCTACTGGTTCTATCTTATTGTCTGGACCAATTTAAAGATTTCTCCCGGATCCCAGCTATTCCTCAATGTGCCTGTGAGTGCATTTATTTTTATTTATTTTGCTAGATACTTAGAATTCATTTTCTACTTAAAGACTTGTGTCTTTATCCAGTTTTGGAAAGCTTTCAGCAACTATCTCTTCAAATATTGATTCTCTGGCCCTCCTCTCATTTTCACTTTTTCTGGGATTAGATAAATGTTAAGCATTATATTAGGTTTTTTCTTATCTCTTACCTGTGTTATAAATGCACACACAAGTATATATCACATGCACACTGGGTTCTGGGTACATTCCCTGGTTTCATTTTCCAGATGATGGAAGTATTATTTTCTTACAGTGTCCATTCTAAGACTGGGGGAGATAGCCCAGTGGTAGAACAAATACTTGTCCAGCATGTGTAAGGCCTGGAGTTCAACCCCAGCACACAAAACCAAAACAAAATGGCACCTGATTTTATGTTTTTATCAAATATTGACTTTTTAAAATTCAGTGATATTTTCCTTTAATTTGTAGGATTTCCAATGGGTTCTCTTTCTTACCTATCCATATTTCCTTGCTGACTGATTTAATAATTTCTTACTCTTTTCAACATGGAAGTTGTGGCTTCACTTTTCCCAGGAGTGTCCTAGAGATACTGTGCTTAAAAGTCTGTCTAACTGGGTGGGGCTGGGGTTGTAGCCCAGTGGCTCGTAAGCACAAGGTCCTGGGTTCAATCCTCAGCATCACAAGCAAAGAGAAGAAGAAAAAAAAAGTCTGTCCAACTGTTGTATAAATTAATTTCAGAGTGAATTTGTGTTGCAGCTGCTTTATTGACTGTGTATATTAGCTCCTAACTGAAATAAATTGGAACTTTGGTTTGAAGGCTCATTTTGAAGGAAGGTTTTGTTAGTTTTCTTCTTCTATCTAACTGCTTTTGTGGTTTCCTGTATGCCTTCAGTTACCAGAGAAAGCACATGATGCCACTAATTTGAATTTCAACTAAACTACAAATCATTTTTAGTATAAGTATCATTTTTAGTATCTCAAATATTGAATGAGATGTACTTATACTATAAAATGATTTGTTGTTTATCTGAAATTCAAATTTATATAGATAGTTTGCATTTTTATTTGCTAAATCTGGCCTTCTGATAGCTGACCCTCTAGACTCCTCTCTAGAACCAGATCTTAGAGGGATTTGAGTTATACTCCATGCTGATAATTAGGTCATCAACAAAACAAGACAAAGCAAACCCAAATAAAATACAGCAGAGCCAAACAGCTCCTTTTCAGGGCTACAGGATGAGCTCCTGTAACCTGGGCACTGAGAAGTCCCTCCTCAGGCAGGACCTGCCCCAGGCTTGCAAAGCGAGCTTGAGGCTGGGCTTTCACCACGGCCTCAGGCAGCACTCTGAGTAGATGCCCCCACGCATGTCCTGTGAGTCCACAGCCCAGGAAGTACCCAATCTGCTCTGGTCTCAATCACAACAGATGGTGTGCAGTTGCAGTTTAGAGATGAAAGAGGCCTTGCCAGTCTCCAGAGAGTTTATTGTCAAGTCTGAAGTCACACCAAACAGAAGAAAAAGAAGACTTATAAAATAGAAGTGAGTATGCTGTGAGAGAGCTGGGTCTTATAAAGTTTTATATTCCTGAATTGGAAATGACTGTTTTTCCTCAGAGTAGCAGAGACCCTAGTAACTTATTTCTGTCTTCTAAAATATGTGCCAATGAAGCTTACAGCCCTGCTTGCCGCCCACCTGGGCACGGACGGTCTCAGTTGCTCTGGTGCCTTCTCCACATCTGCAGGACTTGGGGGCACACAACAGAGTTGAGCCTGCAGACTGCCTTCAGGGAGGATGGAGATCTCCCTGTGCTGCCAATGCAGAGGGAGTAGTGTTTACGTCAGGTCGCTCTGTGCACTGAACTGGGGGAAAAGGCTCACTGTGCAAGAAACGATGGGTAAACCTAATGACTGAGTTTGTGGTTTGAACTGAGAGCAAAGGAGAAATTGAACAGTAGGGATGATGTGCCCCTCCTTCCAAAACCCCTGAGAAAAGCAGCAGGGGGACTGGGGCCCACAGAATGCAGACTGCCAATTACCCACACCCTGTCCCCGGTGTCAGCAAGTGTGAGCAGGCAGGTCACCACCTTTGCACTGTCACCTCACACTGTGCTTCTGCGTAATTTTCTATTTGTCTGCACACTCTCATGTGTGCATTTATGCAGTGTTTGCTGAGAGCCCAATTTGTCTCAAGCAAGTTCCCAAGCCCCAGGATGCAGTGATGAGGAAGCACCAGTGAAGTCCCCACCCCAACCGAGCTTCCAGTTCAGGTTCAGTAGGAGAGACAGACAGGGATCAGTCAACAACCACAGCGACAACCCCAAAGAATCCAGGGCATTCTGAAGATATGTTTGGTGTGGCAGGCACCAGGAGTTCAGGCTGGGGCAGCAGAAGACAAAATCCCACCTGCATGAAGCTTACATCCTAGCCGAGGAGGTGAAACTTGAGTAGACAATGACGCTCAGGTGTGTGCTCCCATTTCAGGTAGTGACCCTTGTCCTGAGAGAAAGAAGTCAGGGCAAGTGGCCAGAGCACAGTGGGTGGTCACTGTGGGCAGACGGGCCCTCTGAAGGCTGACCCCAGGGTAGACAACTAGGAGGCTCCTGCCAAGATCTGGGGGAGGGTGGTTGCAGGCAGAGGAAACATGGGCCCAGAGGCCCAGAGACTGGAACCACCATGGCTGCCATGTGGACACACAGTAAGTGGAGCCCCTGCACTCAGCAGTTCCTACCATGGGAGCAACAGAGGAGAGCTGAGGGCCTGGACCAGGCCAGTGCTGGCCGTGAGGCATGGAGGGCTTTGGGGAAGAGGCTCCATCCTTCATCCTAGCCAGGAGGGCCAGGGCAGACCTCCATGGTGAAGTAACTGCACTGAGTTCTGAAGGCTGAGTTGAATAAGCTGGGCGAAGGGAGCAGGGAGGACATCGCAGTCCACATGTGGGTGGGCACTTGGAGGGGGCAAGTCCAGCCAGAGGACTGAGGGAAGGGCTGTGTGCCTGGGCAGATGCGAGATGAGGGGCTGCTGGGCATGGTTAGGGCCCGACCCGTGGGGCTTAGCAAGGCCTGTGCAGGGTGTGGGCTCCATTCTATGTGCTCTGGACTCACAGGGGCACCCCTCTCAGCAGAAGCGACGTTGGTAGAGTCATGTCTTAGACAGCTGTGTCAGAGCGCAGGAAGCTCCACTTTACTGTTTGACATTCACCATCCAAGGAAGGTTCTCTTTTTCTCTCCCACTTCCTTTTTTCTTGCAGTTCCGGGTACTGAAAATGGGATGCTCTACATCCACAGTTCTTTTCATTTTTATTTTGAGTCAGGGTCTGTCTGTGTTGCCTAGGCTGGCCTTGAACTTGTTCTCCTGCCACAGTTTCCTGAATTGCTGGGATTCCAGGTGTGGGCCACTGGGCTGAGGGAGCATCCCATTCTACCAGGAAACTGAATCTCCACAGGCTGTGCTGCTTGGCCAGGATCCACAGCATGGCTGACTCTGGTGTCCAGGTTCACAGCCCCTGTGCCGCTTACCCTTGCCACCTCCCCACTTGACTAGAGAAGTGACCAGTATGATCAAGTTTCTTTCAAGCCTCCCATTAGTGCCCTTCTCATTCTTCTTTCTCTAGTTGGAAAGTTTCAAAGAAGCAGGTGAGGTCTTCATTTCTCTGCCCCAATTAGCATTTGTGTGTGTGTGTGGTGCTGGAGATTGAACCCAGGGCCTTGTGCTTGTGAGGCAAGCACTCTACCAACTGAGCTATCTCTTCAGTCCTCCAATTAGCTTTTTTGAATTAAGCACCTCCCTTCATAGGGTTCTGGAGGCCTACATTGTTAACTAGCATCATTCATTCCTGCCAACATGACCCACTGGTCTGTCCACCCCTCCGCCCCATCTTCCTTCCTTCCCTTCTTCTCTCGTTCAACTTTAACTGGATTCATCCTGTGCCCCAGACCCCAGGGCAACAGACAAGATCTTTGACCAGGCTGAAGAAAAAGATATGGAAATCAGTGATCAGAGTTTAAATGCATGACTGTGTTTGAGGAACTTGGCCACATGTCTCCCGATGCTGGACACTCAGGGGAGGCAGAGGAAGGGGAGGGTGATGCAGAAATGGGGAGTGAGAGAAAAGGAGGCAGAAAGAGTGCCTCAAAAAAACTCACAAGTCAATCGTGGCAATCCAAGGCATCAGGAGTCACTGAGTAGAAAAAGTGTCTTTAACTTCTTGGTGCCTCTAGTGCTCTCAGACAGTGGTAACCAGGAAGATGCAACCCATAGAGTGTGGAATTCTTGGCAGCCATGACATAAGAAACCCAGAAATCGGGCTGTTGCTCCTCAAAGTCACCTGGGGGAGACCCCAAGAGCAGACATTCTGGAGGCCGAAGCCTGGGGTGTACTGCCCCTATCCCCCTGCCCCTCCCTGTGCAAAGTCCAGTTGACCCTTTGGAGTGAGGAACTTGTTTGGGTCTTATTTATTGTTTTGGGTGTGTTTGTTTATTTACTTATTTGCTTTGCCAATCAAACTCAGATTTATTGACAGGACTGAGCCTGCCCCAGGCTTCTCCACCCAGCCGACCGACTACAGCGAACAGAGAAATGATTAGTTGCTGAAGTGTCAGGAACAGATGTCAACCTGACATCTTCCCTTTACTAGTGTCAAAGCCAGCAGTTTTCTTGCCTCCCAATAAATTACCAGAGATCACTGCCTTCCTTCCTGCCACTGGCTTACCTGGGGGGGGGGCTTTTCCACCTCATTAAGAGCAGAACAAGTACTTCCATGGACCTAGGCCTCTGTCACAGTTCCCCTTGTCACCTCTTAAATCTTACTTTCAATTCTGATGGACAAGGTTGGAGGAGAGTGTGGCTCAGTTAGGTGCCGGCATACTTTTTCCCAATAAAGACCTCAGCTCTCAGTGTTTCTGGGGACTGGGAACTCCCAGGAGCCTCAGGCAGGGGTAGGCTACTAACTACTTCTTACTGGGACTGCACCCTTTGTCTCCACAGGATATCAGGAGGTTTTTTGCAGAGCCCATAAAGTTCAGAGCGCTTTGGAAAGCTCTCAGTTTCTGAACAGAATACAATTCATGTGTTCTGAAACCTCTAGAAAAGCAGAGGGGCCTGAAGTATTTAGGAAAAGGACACAAGATGGACCTTACCCCACGAGCACATTTCAGAATGCAGGTGTGTGAGGCTGTTGGAGATGCCCTCGATTTGTATCAAGACTGGCAGGAAACTTGTTTATTTATTCCGTTAGGTGGCAGGCGTTGTGCTAGGTCCTGGGCATGCGGCTTGTGGTCCCTGATCTCAAGGAGTCTGCAGCTGGCTGGCCACAGTTTCCTGAACGGGTGAGACATGCTGAAGAGCCTGCTAAGGAGTCTGACTTTTATCACCAAGGGCTGCGCACAGTCTTAGGCAGGGGAGTGATGTGGTCTAGTTTGCATTTTGGAAAGATTGCGCTGGAGGCCCAGGGGATAATTGACTGGGGCTGGGACAGCAGAGGTCATCAAGATCTCAAGATCTCACTTAAATGTTTTTGTCATGGTCTACCTAAGAAATAGAAGACCCAGCAGAGCTGGGGGCAGCAGGTTTGTTGGGAAAGGAGTGAAGAGCACAGGCCTCGGGACTGAGGGATGCAGTTGAGGTGCTGGAAACTCACTGTCTTCCAGTATAGAGAAAGTTAGAGGATCAATTTCAGGCCACACAAGACTTGGCAAGACCAAGATGTGACTTTAGCCTCCACTCCAGCCCACCTTCCCCCGAGGACACCATTCAGAAACAGAGGTCTCCCCCTCCAGATAAAGACCCCAACGTTGCTTATGCCACGTAATCACATGGAATTGGGAGTGGTCTTAAAATTGGGCTCATCCATCAGTTCACACTGTTACCAGCCCTCTATGGCCTTCCCACCAAGGATGGCAGATGCCAGGACTCGGGGGCTTAGTTCTCCTGGGCTTGCTCCCCATCCTTGGAGAGCTTCTTCCCAAAATGCCCCCCACATCTGCCCATGATGGATCCTGTCCAGGACTGTTGATTTGACTCTAGGAGATCACAGCAGGTTGCAAAGCCACCTGTTGACACTGAATTCTCATCACAGAAGCAAAATCTGCTTGGAGGAGGTCACAAGCTCCAGTGTTTAAGCACCAGGCAGTGTCAGGGCGGGGAGGCCAACCACACCTGTGACACCTGTTGAACTGATGGAGCTGCTCCTATCACTGGGCAGTCCTGGAAACATGTTCCTAAGGTGTCCCAGTGTGAACCCTGGGGTTGGCTTCTGCGTCTGGTATTCCATCTCCTGCTCCCTGCAAGGTACCATGTACACAGTGAACCACCAGGACCCCTTTATTCCTGGGGATGTCTTGCTCCTTCCTTCCTACGTGCTGATGAGGAGTTAGCTCCAGTGAGACCTGATCCTTGTCCTGTTCACAAAATCTACAACCTGCCTAATTATCTGCTGTGCGGCTCCTTGCAAACTGCACTGAGGCTCCATTTCAGACACTTAATTGGCTGTAAAGGAGTGTGTGGTCATGATCTCTTGCTAAACTCTTCCCATTAAGCTTTCATATTTACATAGCACCATAAATGCAGCCTATCAGTCCTCCAGAACTGCCCCACTTTCTGCCCCATTCTGAGAGACCAGTTACCTTAAGTGCCTGTGTGGCAGGTCTGTAGAAAGGGTCTTTCCTGCACTGCAGGGACAGTAGGTGGGGTGGCCTTGCACTTCCCTCCCCTCCAGCTGGAGGCACCCCAGAGCTTCCTCTCCTTCAAGCTCCTCTGGGTCCATTAGCCCTTCTCCCTGGGTCACCAGGGATGGGCTGCTCAGACTTCTCCTCAGTCAGGCAATGGCACCTTCTAACCTTGCTGGAGGTCCTTGGGTCCCCTCTGTCTTACAGTGGCTCAAATTCATGCAGGCTTTGCAGCAGAAGGAAAAAAAAATAAAACTATAAAAACTGGAGGAAACATGAATAGTGACAGAAATGAAACAAACATACACATGAGCCAGGTGTCAGGGAACAGAGAAAGTACACCAGGAAAAAAATGCAAGATTTAAGGATTAATAACAGTAATAAACCAGGTCTGAATACAATAGTGCAAACAGCAGGCCGAGGCTGGGCACCACACAGATGGTGTGCAACCAGCTGGATGTTGTTGGAAAGGAAGAAATGCCAAATCGACACCAAGACAAGTTGCTGAAACTGAAGAGAGCCAAAAGCTCAACCAGCGAACAAATAAAGAAACAAAGAAGGATGAAGCAAATAGGTGATTGTAAGACCCGAAAAAATAACAAGATAGGAAGCTTTTTCCTATGGAAAATAGTGAGCAGGAAAGTTTAACAGGCAAGGAAGCAGGGAGGAAGGTGTGGGACTAGAGAGAGCTTTTTTAAAATAAAGAATTTAATCAGCAGAGAGTCCCTTTCAAAACTAATAACCAGAGAAAGACCATCAGAAAATACTCCTGTAAAGCTTTAAATACAAAGAAAGGGTGCATTCTATTAGTTAGAAAAGAGAAATACAATTCCAAGTAGCTGAGGTCTTGCAACCTAGACTCCAGAAGCCAGGAGGATTAGAGGAAAACTTATAAGATTTTCAATCCAGTGTGACACAATTACACTCCCAGACTCCAGCAGAGAGAGGAAAAGGTACTCCTGAATGACAGGCGAGCTCGTGAGTGTGGCACTGATCTCACAGGCTCAATTCTGTTAAATTAACAGTGAAGAGGCTGCATAGGAGGAAATAGAAGTTACTGTAAATTATAACACAGGCAGAAAATTATTTGAAGAGAACCATCTATTCCATCCTTCTGTAAACATTAGTGAACTACTGCTCTATGCCACTTTCAGGGCTGTTTTGCTAGAAACTTGTTCTAGCAAGTATTTTTTGTTTCATAGTGACAATTATTAAGATGCTATGAGGAGATGATAGAAATCCTAGAAATAGACTTTAAAGAAAGAAATATTTTAAAAGTATGTGAGAAGTGAAATATAAGGAGCCATAGGGAAACAAATAATTGGGTGCTTTGTTGGGACAGCTGGAGGCAAGGTGGAGAAAAGTCCAGATCCGTCACTTCCTGTTTATGGCATTGAATGTGTAGGGACTGTGCAAAAAGTAAAAGGAAAATAGGATCTTACCCTTCTGCAATTGTGGAGGGATTTAACTTCATCCTTCCTTGAATCAACACTCTGAGTGCTAAGGATGATGGGTTAAGGTCCTCCAAGATTTAAGGCTTCATGAAAGACAACAAAACTCAGATACCAAGGAAATAAATGGAACTTGTATATCATAGATAAGTTAGAGAAAATCTGAGTTCAAAGTGTGTTGAGGGTCCATATGCATCTACTGGGAGGAAACCTGTGTCCTTCAAACCTGCAGCTGGAAGATGTGAACAAGTAGCAAATGCAGTAGTGAAGTGACGATGGAGGAAGTCATTGCACACTAAAACCCAGTACTGGCACCTTTCTCTGCAGACAGGGTTCTCTTGGGTCACTGAAACTTGTGTTAGTCTGCAGGCGGACAGGCTGGGAAGAAGTAAGTTGCATGAACACAAGCTTCCAGTCACCATCTCCACTTTGGTTGGAGTTGAGGAAATTAATGCATATAAATTAAAATATATTTATGCAGAAGTTTATAGCGGAATGGCCTATAATAGTGCCAACCAAAATAATCACAAGCTGGGGAGATGTGAAGGAAACCAAAATGGAGTGAAAAACCCTATTATAACACCATTGACCACAAGCTAAAGCTATTCAGGTTCACAGAAAGAGTATCCACCAAGTATTCAAGAGAAAACAAAGTGTGAGATCTGTTCAGCATAACTAATTAGAAATTATATGTGTGGTGGAAAATCAGAGAAGAATCTCTGAGAAGTGTTGATGTTTGTGTCGATGACAGAGCTGGCTAAGCTTTTATTCTCACCATGTCATCTCCTGTGCTGTCTTCTGTAAATATCTCATTTAATTTATCTCACTTATTCCCAACACTGCACACAGTAGGTCCAATCTCTAGAGTACACAATGGATGCCAAGTTAAGTGACTTGTCCAGGGTTACACAGACAGGAGACTGCACAGCCAGGATCTGAACATTAGGGTCCAAGCCACTGCAACCTCAGTTTCTCACAAGGTGTGCATTTGACGTGTTCTCTGGACCTTCTCTTAGAGCAAGTCCCGGCTGGCTGGTTTTGGGGTGTGGGGATGAGGCATCTCTGGGAGGTGCTGGCTGCACCCCCTTCAGAGGGGGGCCATGTCTTTGCTACAGCACTACTGAGGCCAAGTGGCGTTGGCTGCAAGCTCGCTTTTACCCCGCAGCCCTTCTGTCTCGGTCTAAATGGAGTAAGCCCCACCCTCCCCTTGGTGATGTCACACCTGGACCCCAGCCGAGGACCACGGAATGATGTGATGCTTGTTTCCCGGTGAGGCCGCGTGGGAAAGATTTCCCAGGTCATTCCCTAAGCCCACTCGCTGCTCTCTCCTGCTTCCTCCCTTTCTACATGAATATTTAGTTCTGACCTACCTTAAAATGACTGTCAAAGCATTGTTTTGCTGTTAGACTCCCACTGAGCCCCAACTCCTTGAAGGGCTCCCCTGCTCCGGTCACCTCTACACGTGGGAATCATGTCTGAGCTGCCAAAGAGAAGCACTTTTGAACATTTCTGTGTGGTTTTCATGCTGGGCTATTGCATTAGGGGTCATGTGGCATAAGAAACCTGAGCAGTTAGGGTGCCCCCAGGAGCCACTAGGCAGCCACCCAGAGCTTGGGACACTGGTCTTGTGCATATCCGGCTGTCCCAGGCCCCATACACAGCTATCAAACAGACAGACTTGATCACAGAGATTGAGGGCTCAAGGCAGGAGAGGGGAGCCCCATGGTCTGCTGCCTGTTTCTATATGATCCACGAGCTAAGAGTAGTTCTTACATTTTAAAATGGTTTAAAAAGGACCCACTTTATTGGTATGTGACACATGACAACTATACACCATTCATCTCAGGGTGCATAAATAAAGTTTAGTTGAAACACTGGGAACCCATTTTTCACTACAAGGGGCAGCTGGATTGAGTGGTGGTGGCAGGGACTGCTTGGCCCTCCCCCAGTGCTTAAAATGTTTCCTCTCTGGCCAGTTACAGGAGCTCTGCTGATCCCTGCTCAAAAGGAGCACCCCACATCTTCAAGAGCTGCTTTCTCCCAATGGAAACTTCCTGCTCTTCTTTTTTCTTCCTCTTAGTTTTTTTCTTTTATCTGGTACTGTGGGTTGAATCTGGAACCCCACAACATGCTAGGTAAGCACTGTGCCCCAGAGCCACATCCCTAGCCATTTATTTAGTTATTATTTATTTTTATTTTGGGACAGGGTCTCCCTAAGTTGCCCAGGCTGGCCTTGCTCATGATCCTCCTGCCTCAGCCTCCTGAGCAGCTGGGATCACAGGTTTGCACTACAGGCTCTTCCTGTTTTGAACTTTACACAAAAGCTCCTCAAAGAAATACATATCTATTTCCCTGTCACCACCTGTTTTATTTCAGGTCCAAGGAATGTGTCTCTGCATAGGAGGGACACTTGAGGTCAGGAGTCACTTAACCTGTGACCCAGCAAGTGAGCTAAGGGCTGGGTGGAGAGGAGGGGACTTGGGTGCCATTTCCCACTGGTAGAAGCAGACTGGGTCTTGTGTGTTCCCAGCACTAGAGAGATGTATGTGGCCTAAGGAAAGCTGAATGGAGTCACCAAAATCCAGCAAACCATTTCTTCCCCAGGATGTTCCTGGTCCATGTCTGATCTCACTGCACTGTGAAACTTTTTCTGTTTTAATTTCTTTTCTCCCAGTCCTTTCTTTGGAACTCCCAACAAGAGGTTTTCATTTTAAAAAGGAAAAAGTTAGGCCCTATCCTCAGCCCAGAGAGTTCATCTTACAAAGATGTCTCAGCAAGAGAAAAAAGAAATACTGTGACTCATTGTGATAGGGAGATATTGTGACAAGAAAGATGTTAACATCTTAATGAGAGCCCTAAGGGGAAAAGAGCCACTGGTGCCTTATTTAAAAAAAATCAAACCCGATTTTGTTAAATATTCAGGCTGGAGGTCATTTAGAGTATTTTCCTTATCTTCTGGGTGACTTTTTTCTTTCCTTGACAGACACCAAGATGCTCAGAGTTGAAGAGGCTGCCTCCCCTCCCTTGGCCCACCTCCTGGAGGCCCTGCAGAGGACACTGCCTGGTTCCCTGAAGACCCTGAAGCTTTCTCAAGTTGGGGAGAGCCAGAGGAAGGTCCTGCTCTTGGGCCTTGGGACTCAGTAGTCAAGAACCTCCCTGCTGGAGTCTCAGGTTTCCCACTCCCCCTCCACTTTTTCAACTCCATTAAAAAAACAAATTCTCAATTGGTTTTTGAGTCTCTTGAAATTTATCTTTCATTTAAAGTGTGTCCAACATTCTTCACAGATTGTTGCTTGAACACCTCCATGGACAGGGAGCTCAGCCCCCTCCTGGGGCAGGATATGCTGTGTAAGACCGGAATCCAGCTCCCATTAGCTTCTTCAGCAGGTCTTAGTCTTTCTCCTGAAAATAAAATACCAAAGGTTTTTTTTTTTTTCTTCAATCACATACCAACATTGAGAAGTTCCACTCAGCCCACCTCTTCAACTGGGTTCCTGTGACATCACAAGATGGGACAGAACCTCCAACAGGAGACCATCTCTCCATCCCTGGAAGGCAGAAGCCTCTCTCTTCTTATGCAGAGGCTTCTCCAGAAGGAAAAGCAGAGGCCAGGCCTCTACTGAGCTCTGAGCCAACTACCCCAGGTCAGAAGGCTTCCCTGCAGTGGCACTGGATGGTCTTTAAAGTAATGACTGAGTTCACAGTCTGCATCCTCAGGGCTGGACTCTGCAGCTCAGTGTGGATGGAGACAGGCACTCTGGGAGGGTTGGGGGGGATGTTTGCATCCTCCTGGGTACATGATACCAGGAAGGGAATGTTTCTCCAGGGTGTAAGGACAGCAGGATAGCCCTGCTCAGGGACAAGGACAACTGATCATTGGATAGGAGGATGAGGGGGAGGTTCTGCACGGAGCCTAGTCAGGGTTACTGGTCTTGCCCAGAGTCAGGAGGCAGCCCAGGAGTGCAGGGGGGCCACTGCTTCCTCTGCCTCATTCACCTGCCCACCACAGGAAACCACTTGCAAGGCCCTCAGATCACATACACTGCAGCAGCAGCCAGCAGCCAAGTGCTGTGGGCCCCTGATCATTGCTGTGCCACCTGCCACCCTGCTATGCAGCAGCCCCACATACGGCCCACAGTGGCAGTCACTAGTCTTTGCCGATTCTAATGGGGATTAAAAAAAAACCCAACCAGGTAGCCCTTCTGTGACCCAATGTCCCAAGTGGGGCATCTATACATAACCCTTCGGAGCAGGCAGCTCAGGGCTGCAGCCCTACCACTGGGACGGTAGGAAGCCCAGGCCAAGCAGGACCAGGGAGGAGAGGAGAGACAGGTCACAGTACAATACCTGGGGCTGTTTTACTTCCATCCAGCAGCCACTTCATGTTTCTGCTTGACTCAATACACCATGGCAAGAGTTCAGGGGTCAGAATCTGACCTTCCCCTGTCCTGCCCTTCCTCCTCACTGAAGCAGTGTTGAAAAAGCAGCGACTCTTGGCTCCCATGCTCTGCGGGACATTAGACCTGGCAGGACCTTAGAGGTCCAGGTCTTTTTCTCTAGCATCCCAAGGTCCATGGCTGAGGCACCTGTGATAAAAGACGAATTAACTATTTAATGTAAATTTTATGTGTCACTGGCATCTTCAGAAATGAAGACCTAAAGAAACAAATAGGGAAAACCGTGACTTTTTGGTTTTGTTTCCTGTATGGGAGTTGGAACCCAAGGGTACTCTACCACTAGCTACCCCCGCTGCCCTTTTTATTTTCTTATGATACGGGGTCTTGCTAAATTTCTCAGGCTGGCCTCGAGTTTGCAATCCTCCTGCCTCCGCCTCCTGAGTTGCTGGGGTTATAGGTGTGAGCCACTGCACCTGGATCTAAGCTAGCAGCTGGACTGGAGAAGCTGCTCCCAATGCCTGACATTCCCACATTGGGTGCAAGAGTAAATGCTTATTATTGGTGTAAGCTGCTAAATTGGGAATGTTTGATATGCAGCAATAAAGGACAAAGAGTGTCATTTCATATAATGTGCACACTGACTGATGGGGCCTCCCAGCTGACTGCTGTCTCTCCCCTGGTTCTTTTTCTGAAATTCTTGTACCTGGAGTTCATGATCCTCTGGACATCACTTTTCAGGAGCATCACTTTGAAAAGGCTTGTACCTGTACGTATGCTTTATTTTAGCCTCAAACTGCAACCAGGGAAGCCTCGAATGGACATTGTTCAGAGCCAGCTGAGAGGAGGATGCCCTGGAGAGAGGATTTGTGGGTAAGAAATGCGGAGCTCTATGGCTGTCCATGAGAAAGACATAAGTACAGATTCAGAGCCAGGCAACCAGCCAGAGTTCAGGCTTCACCCGTGAGCTACAGGATCGTGGGCAGCCATGGAATGTCAGGAGATTTACCTTCCTCGTGAGTTCAGTGAGGACAAGAACCCAGTTCCCCTCAGACCCCTCTGCCATCTTTGCCTGTGACTCACCCTGTGACAAGTGCTTCAGATGCAGAGGGGAATAACTCAGGCACTGCTGTCACTGCTGGAGCACGGAGCAACATTTGGAGAGCAAAGGCTCTTCTCTGGGGCTTTTTCTTTATATCCTGGGTTTGTCCCTGCCAGGGGCCCGGCAGCCTGCCGGGGCAGTGCTCAGAGGCTATCTGGAATCTTCCCTGCATGTCAGGGCAGCAGCTGGCCACTGTAGGACCCAGTAGGGGGTGGGGGAGGAGCACAGGGTGGGACGGGCCTGCACAGCTTCTGGGACAGAGGGATGCTGTGTTTTCCTGGGACTCTGGAACAGCCTGGGGACTGAGAATACACACAGCACCTGGTGTCCAGTACCGGGACAAGGTCAGGCTGGTGACCTTTGTCCCTAGAGTCAGAGGCAGCAGGGACCAGCTTCAAGGGGAACAGTGCAGGCTGTCTCCGTGGGACCCTTGAGTGTTGGGAGTGTCCCCATGGCCAAAGAACCCAGAGGTGGGTTCTGTGGGGCCCCACACAGCTCTGCTGGACATCCTGAGGTCACTGTGTGAGGAAGAAGGAGTGTGGGCTTGGGCAGGACTGTTTGGTTTCACCACCAGGACTAAGGATCTCATCCCTGGGGCGGCCAGCAGGAAGATGGCATCACCGGGGACTGAACTGGACTGGGCCAGGCAGGATGCCCACATTGTGTGGGGCTTGGGGAGGCCAATGGCTACAGCCACTATCCTCTGAGTCATGCTAGGTCAACCCCACCTCCTGCTGTGAGCCCTGCAAGTCCCCTGATTGCCAAGCCTCTGTTCCTTCCCTGGAGGCACCTGAGTGTCCATGGAGTGGGGCTACTTTGAGGAATAAATGAAATATGTGTGTAAGGCTGCCTGGTATTCAGCAAGTGCCCAATAGTGACTCCAACTAGAGCTGCAAGTCTGGGTCCTCAGGCACCATCCAGGGCCGCCCGCACCCCACCCTGCCTACCTGACGCCCCTCTCCTCCTGCAGGACTTTGGTGCAGCTCCCAGTCCAGCCTCCCCAGGGACCAGCACTTCACAGAGCCCCCTCATCCTGTTGCCCAACACCACCCATCTGGAGTGGGCCCACAATGCCAGCAGTGTCCCCAGGGCCTGGCCCCCGCCACACTCGCTGTAGGCCTGGCTGGCCGCCACTGGGAGGGCCTGTAAGGATGCCTGCCTGGACCATGGGCTGGTCTATGAGCCCTCCTTCTTCCCCTTCCTCAGCATCCAGGAGGCCTTTCTCCAGTAAGTGCATCCCCCTCCCTCCCGAGAGCTTCCAACCAGTCAGGAAGGATCCAGAAGGGACCTTCCAGGTGGGCGTCTGCATCATAAGGCTATACACTTGGCAGGACCCAGCCACTACCAGGGATGCTGCCTCCCAGTCCCATCTCGCTCCCTCTGCCCCTCGGGGACACTGCCACAGCCTGGATGGGCACCTTCTCCATAAAGATGCTGTGCATCCCTCCAGGTGGGACCCGGGCCCCTCTTCTCCAAGCTCCCAGACAGAGATGGATAAGGAGCTGTAACTGCCTCTTCCCGAATCTGGGGTCAGGGGTTGCTGGGGAGAGGGGTGGGCAATGCCAAGCTGGGGACAGCCCCATCCCACCCACCCCATGGGTGACTGATGCTGGTGGTGCCCATGCAGGCTGCAGGTGCCCTGTGACTGCACCTAGCAGGAGATGCACCACCTGTACCCGGCGCTGGCCCAGCCCAGCCAGGAGTGCTACCTGCAGAAGGAGCCCCTACACTGAAGCTGCACTGGCTTCAGCTCCAAGTACAAGCAGCTCTGCCCCTGGCATGACTTCCTCAAGGGCCAGGTGGCCCTGTTCCAGGGCTGCCTGTGAGGTGGTGGGTGCCCCAGCCCGGCACCTCCCCATGCAGGAGAAAGCACCAGCAGACCCCAGCTCAAGATGCACACGTGCTTGGCTCCCTGGCAGGAGCTTCCTTCCCAGGCCCAGGAACAGGCAGAGGAGCACCAAGCACCGTCCAGGGGAGGGCAGCATAAGCAAGCCGCAGGCACTCATTCTGGGGTGGCTCGTTCTCACCCTGGGATTCGGGGCCGAGTAGATATTTTGTTGGTTGGGGTCCCAGGGGCCCTGGAGCAGGTGGACCAAGGTCCCCTGCTTTGTGCCAGGTGATATCTGGACCAGTTGGAGAAAGAGCCCTGGCCACTGCAAGGCTCTGACTTGGCCTGATTTACAAGACGTGGGCAGCAGGGTCCATGCTGCCCCATGGTCCCCTGAAGGAGCCCAGGAGTAGACAGCAGGCTTGGCCCATGCTTGTGCTGGGAGAGACCTATTGGGATGCACCCTCTTCCTGTGAGCGCAGTGGAGCATGCAGGGCCAGTCATGTCCCTCTCGGGTCATTTAGGGGGTGGATGGAGAGGAGGATTGTGGGAGGCCAGGCTGAGGGGCCCTGTCTCCACTCAGCCCCATCCCTCCCCACCCCTCCCTCCTCTCGATTTCCCCTCCCTCTCCACTTGGAGTGCAGAACCACCCAGAGCCTGGCTGGCTTGTCCCCTCTCCTGCTTGTTCCAGATCTCCTCCCCTTGAGCTGAAACCTGGTGGCATGACCTGCAGTTCCAGGTGGATTCACTGCCACAGCCTCAGTCTCCGCCCAGCCACCAAGGACACTATCTGGGTGTCCTGGGAGTGTCCTCTGGGCCCAGGCCCATGCTCCACCCGGTCTCAGGGCTTGGGGTGGGCTTCCCCACCACCCCAGAGCCCACTCAACCTTTTCCCAGTGGCTGGGCCCACTGCTCTCAGTGGCCCCCACCCTGTCCATGCTGCATCCACGTCCCCGCTCCAGCTTCCTCCAGCCTCAGACCAAGATGGAGCCCTGTGCCTGTCTGTGCGGCATGCCTGCCCTGGCCCAGGACGCCCCTCCCTCCACCCACAGCCAGAGCCCCATCAGATTCTGTGGGTCAGGCTTTCAGAAAAACTGCCACCCTTGTGCCCAGGAGAGGCCTTGACCTCTGGTCACCCACCCAGGGAGGCAGCCCCCAGGCCCTAAAAGTTGGAGGACGGGCTAGAGGCAATGGGTCCCTTGGGAGCCCCTCCTGGCCAGGCTGGCCCCGGGGACCACAGAAACCATGGCTGTAAGAAACTCAGTGGTTCCTAAGGACCCGACCTGCCAGGCGGAAAGCAATAGAGACACTCTTTGCTCTCTCTTTTTTAAAAGATTTATTTCTTGAAATAATAAATATTTATTTGGGATGTGAGATGCAAAAGAGGAATTGTGAAGTTTCTCATCTTTTACAGGGTCCCCCACGGCTTTCTCCGCAGGGGTGGATCTCTGGATCCCCAAATCTGCCTATGTCATTGCATCAACATGGGGCCCTGTGTCTGCAAATCTGGCACCACCTGCTTCAGGCTACCCAGAGGGAGCCGGTCAGCACCAGGGACCGGTACACACCTCCCCATTGTGACCACAGGGACCCTCCTTGTCACTGCAGCTGCTTGACAAGCAGAGTTGTGCCCCGTCATGCCCACCTCCTGCTGCCCTCAGCTGGCATCCAGCAGGCCGTGGCACTGATCAAGGCCTGGGTCAGGCGATTGCAGAGGAGCTCATGTTTACAGAGGCTCATGTCACTTGGCACTGGGCTGGGCGTTTGACATAGTAGTTGTCACTTGTGTGTTTGGCAGTCCTGTGGGGTAGATATTATCATAGTCCCAATTTACAGTTGGGAAAGCAGAGAATCGAAGTACCTTGAACAAGGTCATGCAGCTTGCAAGCAGGGAGGTGAGGTCAGCTGTGAATTGGGGACTGTTTCACACACGCCACGAGCAGCAGGTGACCCACTGAAGCAGCAGCCACACGACACCCAGTGCAGGTATATGCCAGGCTTCGCCTGGTCCTCTGTGGAGACACCCATGTTGAGACCTCTTTCCAGCCAGGGAGTCTCATTAGGGGCCGCTTTGCTCCCTGGAGGGCAGTAGGTAATGCCCAGAGACACTTCTGATTGTCACAGCTTAGGGGATGTCATGCTACTGGCAGCTAATGGATAGAGTCCAGGATACTGGTCAGCATCCTACAATGCCCAGGATGGCCAAGTGCAAAGACTGACCAGCCCAAAGTATCAACACATCAAGGCTTTAGACCTGCAGTTCTCAAAATGGGGCCACCTGACCCTGAGCTTTGAAAGCCCTGATGGCTGGCCCCCTGACCCTCTGATTCAGCAGGTCTGGAAGCTGGGGACGGGACTCGAATCTGACAAACTCCCAAGTCTGCTGCTACAGCTGTTGGCCCAGGATTGGCAATTTAGAAACACAGATCTAGACCAGGCGGGTGCCAGCAGGTGTTTCCAGCAGAGAGGAAGTAACTAGTTACTACCCATTTTTATTAAGTTCACAGGCAAAGTGACTCTCGCCTTTAGTTTCTACTTTAGTACAAAATGCAGGTGAGAGACCTCATACAACCAGATCTGCTTTCAGAGATCAAAGCCAGGGCTGTGAGTGTTGCCTGGGGCATCAGAAGCCCTCTTGTTCCCTTCTGTGCAGATGGAGACCTGAGAGGCAGGGTCCTCACCCAGAGGCAGAGGAGAGCCCAGCCTCAGTCCCTGTCTGTTTCTGTCTCTCTCGCTGCTGGACACTGCCCAACAGAGGCTGTGGACAGAAGAGCTGAGCCAACTAATGGCCATGATCATGTTCAGCATGAGTGGGGTGGAGTTCTGAAACCTGGCTGAGGTCTCTTCTAGAACTGAGCCTGGCTTTTAAAATTGACTTTGTTCTTTTAAGCAGTGTCATTTGCAGCAGGACTGGCTGGGTGGTGGAGGACCCCCACACACCCATCCCCACCCACCCATGGCCTCCCTTCTATCAACACCCCTCACCGAGTTGTACATTCATCACAGTCTAGGAACCTCCACTGCCACATCATGACACCCTGAAGCCCGTTGTCTCCACTAGGGTCACTCTTGGTATGGCATGTGCTATGGGTTTGGACGAAGGTTTAATGACACGTAGCCATGATTATAGTGTCCCTGCCCCCAGCCCCCTGAGCTATGCCTATCCACTCCCTTGCCTTCTCTCTAGTTTTGCCTTCTCCAGAACATCATGTAGTAGGAGGCACACAGTGGTGACCTTCCCAGTCTGATATCCCTTAGCAATGTGCATTTGAGGCTCCTACCTGTCTTTTTGTGGTTTGTCAGCTTAGTGCTTTTCAGTGGTGAATAATATTCCATCTCCACAGTGTGTTAATCCATCCACCTACTGAGGGACACCTCAGTTGCCTTCAAGCTGTGGCGGTAATGAATAAAGCTGCTCTAAACATCCTATGCAGATTTTCATGTGGACAGATGTTTGGATAGATACTAAGGAGCAGGATTTCTGGATCACACAGTTAATGTACGTTTAGTTTTGCAAGAAATGTCAAGATAGTGCCAAGCTATCTTCCAGAGTGGCTGACGAGTTTTGCATGGTCACCAGCATGCAGGGGGAGTCCCAGCAGCTCTACCTTCTTGTCAGCACTTGGTGTTGCCAGTGTTTTCGGTTTTGGCCATTCTAGTCGGTAGAAGGCAGCGTATCCTCATGGTTTTAGTTTGTTTCCCTGAGGATAGGACACGTAGTGGGGCTCCTATCTTTATTTGCCACATGTGTATCTTCTTCAGTGGGGTGTCCAGGCATTTGGCCTGCTTTCAGTAAAAGGCAAACTAGTCACACAACCTGAGGAGGAACCAGAGTATTGCCCCACCCTTTTCTTTTGGAAGCACTGGGATGGAGTCCAGGACCTCAGGGTGCTACCCTGACCTCACTTCCCCATCTATGGGGCACAGCAGGCTCTGTGTGTGGCATTGCACCCCCAGTGTGTAGGCAAGTCCTGACCCCTGGTGCCGGTGAGTGTAACTGCATTTGGAAATAGGGTGTTTGCAGAGATATCAATTCCACGTGAGGTCATCCTGGAGTGGAATGGGCCCTCAACCCAAAGACTGGTGTCCTAAGAAGAAAAGAGACACAGAGGCACACAGGGAAGACCTCTGTGTGCCCAGGGAGGCACAGATGGGCAGGAGACAGCAGCAAACCAGAACACTGAGAACCAATAGCGATCACCCGCTGCTGGGGAGGCCAGAGGAGCTGACCTCCAGGACTGTGAGAGAGCTCGCTCGTCTCTGTTGCTGGAAGCCACAGTCTGTGGTCATTGGTTACGCAGCCACAGGGAGCGAATCGGAATTCTGCTGCATTTAAAGCTATCACAGGAGGGAAGACCCACCAGCCCTGAAGGCCAGGCCAGAGCTGAACATCCTGGCCACAGGCATCCAGTGGCCTCTGGCCTGGATGTTGCCCCAGTAAACAGCCCGGTTTATCTTTCCTTGACTGAGCATGGTGGCTACTCAGTGAAGGCCGCATGGGAAAAAGAAAGGTGACCTCAGAGATGCAGCTGATTGAGATCTCACCGGGTCCCCCCAAAACCCCTCCCCTCCACCAGCCTTTAATTGCCTCCCTCCCAGGCTGCTAAAATGAGTCAATGCCGACTTCTGCATGTTTTTGAATACTGGGCCCAGGAGACCAGTGTCCTGGAGGTGGTGCGGCTGTTGCCCCAACATGGAGTATGAAGCACACAGCACACTCTCCTGCTCGACTCTCTGCTGCAGGTGGACCCCAGCCGCCCCTTCCTCCAAGACACTCTGGGGAGGTCAGTGGGTGTGGTGGGACTTAGGCTCTGGAGTGCAGGTGGAGGCCCAGGTGGGGGTCCACACTGTGGGAGGCTCCTGGGACCACACATGATGCCCCAGGAGCTGTCCCCTCTGCCCTGTCCCCCTTGCGCCCTCAGAATCCCTCCCTGTCCCCGGCCCCACCCTGGGTCCTCAGAAGGTAAGGTGGAGGGGGCTGGAGGCTGTGGATCCTCAGCTGCTTCAGGTACCCTAACGTTCCCATGGTTCCCTCTCCCCTTCGCCCATCATCCATTTCTTCAGCAAAGTCTCCCAGCTGCAGGCCAGTGAGTCGAAGGCCTAAGGGGTGGAACCTCCTCTCTGGTGACTGTCCTGGGCCCCCATGTGCGGCCTGGAGGAGCAAAGGGAGGATTTCCTTCTCCTCCTGGTGGGACGGCCTCTCACTCCTGCCCTTGGACCTCAGGATTCCAGGGTTCACACCAGCGGCCACTGGTCCTCAGTCTGTGGCCTGGACGTCCCACCATGGCCTTGCCTGGTTTTGAGGCCTTCAGATTTGGACTGAGCCATGCCACCAACAGCCCAGGGTCTCCAGCCTGCAGAGGTTCTGTGGGACATGTCCACCATGTAATCACACCAGCCAGTCCCCTAATAATGGCCTCTGGTCTACCCACCCTCTCTCCCTCTGTCTTTGGAAACCCCATTGACCACACCCACGGACAAAGGGCTGGTGTCTAGCCTCTGCCCTGGGGGCAGCCCCCTCCCACTTCCTGTGTTGGGCGCCAGGTTTCCTGCTGTGTCCTTCCATGGAGGCCAAGTCCTGCAGGGCCTGGCTGAATGCAGTGGTCTCCTTCTGTACCTCCAACCCAAACCACGCCTCCTGTCTCCCTGGAGGGGTCAACACATGAGCCCCCAGTCCCCAGAGTCTGGCATCCCCCATCCCTGCTGGCCCTGTTTGTCCAGTCACTGGAGCTGTCAGGCTCCTGTTCTGGGGTGCAGCTCTGTTTGGGTCCCGGGGTTTCCCCTCCTTCCCAGATGCTCGGCTCTGCCATAAGCTGGATGCTGTCATTTGTGGAAGTTCTTCTTATTTTCTGGAGTTTCATAAAGGAAAGCTCTTCACTTGCCTAGCCAGGAACAGGCCACATCACTGACCCTCCCAGGGATGCTTACGTGAAAGAGTGGCTTCCCTCCAGGGACAGAGCAGAGAACCCGGGCCATGGAGTGGAGCAGCCAAGGTTCAACTGTTTCCAACACTCTCTGCTAGCTGTGACCCTGCAGTGGGCTCCTCTGAGATTGTGTCTTGTCATCTAGCTTAAGGAGGACAATGCCACTGTTCCATTCCCCTTAACACTGCGAGGAATGACCACAGTCAAGCAACTTAAAACAACACAGATTCATTATCTCATATTATCTCTGGAGGCTGGAGTCCAGGTGGGTCTCACTGGGATATCAGCAGGGCTGTGTCCTGGAGAAGCCAGTGGACTCTGTGCCTCCTGACCCTTCCCACCTTCAAGAGGCCAGGACACTCCTGGGCCCTCTGTCTCATCCTCCATCTTCACAGTCAGGTCTTCACATTCCTGCTCCCAGTCATCCCTGCCTCCCTCTTCCACCTTCAGGGACCCTGTAGTTACCCTGGGCCCCCAAGGATTATCCAGGATATGCTCACTATTTTCAGATCAGTTGATTGGTAGATGCAGTTCTACCTGCTACCTTGACTCCCCCAGCCATGTGCCATAATGAGGGCCTCCAGGGAAACAGATGTGCATACATATTTCTGTAAATATGTGTGTGTACATATAGACACTAGGTACCAGAATGGAAGCACAGGTTCTTCTTGGGTCTGGAACCCACCTGTGTGGGGCTGAAACTTTGCTATTGACTCTTTTGGTTTTCAGAGTTAGACTGAAACTACACCATAGACTCTCCTGGATTCTGGCCTGCCGACTGCAGATGGGGGACTTTTCTATTTATATAGAAAGAGGTTTTAATTCAAAGAACTGGTGTTGCAACTCTGCAGACCAGTGCATCCGGGCCCCAGGGTGGACCGTCAATGCCTAAGGGCCACCTGCTGGTGGCATTTTCTCTGGCTCAGAAGAGACTTTTCTGTGCTCTTTGGGCCTCTGTTTGGAAGAGGTCTGCTGCATTGTGAAGGGCCATCTGCTCTGCTCTACCTGTTCAAGTGTTCGTCTCACCCCAACACCCTCGCAGGCACACCTGTAATAAAGTCTGACCACGTACTGGGACAGCATGACCCAGCCAAGCAGACTCACCAAATGACCGTCATGCATGTGACATACCCACTCACAAATTCAGGGAATTCAGACATTGGTCCCCTTAGTGGGGGGACCAGCTCTGCATTCATCGGGGTTCTCCAGGGAAACAAGAGGATTGATGCATATGTGAACATGGAGAAGTTCCTCTTAAAGCAAAAAGTCCCCCATCTGCAGTCAGCAGGCCAGAATCCAGGAGAGTCTATGATGTAGTTTCAGCCTAACTCTGAAAACCAAAAGAGTCAATAGCAAAGTTTCAGCCCCATACAGGTTGGTTCCAGACCCAAGAAGAACCTGTGCTTCCATTCTGGTGTGAAAGCAGGAAAAAACCCACAACCCAGCCCCAGGTGGTTGGGCAGAGGGGCTCAACCTGACTCACAGGGAGGTTGGCCTTTCTGTGCTCTGTAGGCCGCTGCCTGCTTAGGTCAGCCTCACCCACATCAGGAAGGCAATCTGCCTAGGCCACTGATTTAAAAGTCAATTTGAGCCAGAAACACCCAGAATCATGTTTGTCCAAATATCTGCACACCCATGTTCCAGTCAGGTTGACATGAAATTATCCATCCAGCATCCTTTTGGGGACATACTAAACCCCATCACACACATGGGGGTGCTGAACTGGCTCTCAAACTTACAGAGGCAGCAGGTAGATATGTAGGAACTGTGTAAGCCTCTGTCCTCAAACAGGCCACGGTGGGCAAATTTACAGCCTGGAAACTGGCAGGTGCTACAGTTCAGGTCTTTTTACTCCTTGTTCACATTCTGCTTTGTTCTAGGTGCTTCTATGAAGATCAGCACTGTCCTTTTCCAAACCCATCCCTGGAGCACAATTTGCCAAACAGCACTTTACCCGAGGGTAGTTAATCAGTGTGATGAACCAGAACCTTAGAGACACAGGTGATCCCAGCTTTGGAAATGTATCCTAGGTAAGCAAAGATATGGGTAGGGTGTGATGGTTAATCTGAATTGTCAACTTGATGGATTAAGAGATGCCAATGATTAAGAGGCCTCTGGGTGTGTCCATGAGGGCATGCCTAGGAATGATTGGAATATGGGATAGTGAACTGCAGTGGAAGCCCTCCCTAAGTGTGGACAGCACTGCCCAATAGGATGGAATAAAAACTGGAAGAACAAGGAAGCAGGAGCAGATGCAAGCTTGGCTCTCCTTGAACAGGTCCTTGATTGCTGCTTTAATCTTCTGAGGATATCGGACTCTTGCTTCTTCACTCTTCCAAGGCGAACTCTGCCAGTGATTCTCTGGTTAGTTTCCAGAAGCCTTGATCTTGGACTAGGGTAGCACTTTTGATCCTTCTTGTTTTCTGGGGCTTCTGCCCCTTGGACTGTGCAGCTGCTGGTTCTTCCAGGTCTCCATCATCAGAAGGCCATTGTGGTCTATCCAACTTCTGGTCATGTTAGCCAATCAAATAAATCCCCTTTTATAATCATACTTCCTGTTGATTCTGTTCCTCGAGAGAACCCTGACTAATACAAGGGGCAATTGGGCTTCTCATCACAGGTATTTAGAGTGAGGAACTTTGGGAATGGTCCAAATACACAGAAGTCCAGGATGGAGATGTGAAGGCCCCTGGATCCCAGTCAATGGAATATTACATAACAGTTAAAAATGAAGTGGTGGCTGAACATAGTTCAGTGGTTGAGTGCTTGCCTTGCATGCACCAGATCTGGGTTTGAATCCCAGCAGAGTCAAAAAAGGAAAAGAAAAAAAAAAAGGATTAAAAAAAAAAAAAAGAGTGTGGATTATTGGTTTTCTAGAAAGCAGGTTTAGCTGTACACCTCCTGCAAAGTCTTCAGCCAGTACTCAGTAAATATCACTCTCTTCTCTTTCCCCCTTGCGAATTCTCCACTACGCAGTGAAGGCAACCCCCAAGGGTGGGCAGCACCTAGTGAGGGGCACCCAGTACAGCCTCCCTCAGTCTGCAAGGCTGGCTCTGCCCTTCCCCAGGCAGCCAGGTCCAGCCAGCCTGACCACAGCCCACTCAGGACCCAGGTCCCCCAGGATCCCGCAGTATCGTGAGAGTGGTGGGTGGAGTGGGGCCCCGCCTGCCCTTGCCACTGCTCAGGAAAATAATTAATGATAATTAATGAATAAACCATGTTTACTGACAGCCATTTACCACATGGGGCCTCAGGTACACTGCGCTCAAACATAGTTAGAACTGGCATCTTTAGCAATTGGGTTTGAGAGGGAGAGTTGGTTCTGTGTCCAAGGCAGGCTCTTCCGCCTCTCTCTGACCCCAGTTTGCTGGGGGTTGAGGGCAGCAGGAGGGATTGGGGGCCCTGGGTAGAGCAAGAAATCACAGGAGGAACTGGCAGGGGAGGGTCCAAGGTCAGAGTGACCTCCAAGTTTGAGAGCGCTGGCACAGCTATGGCTACAAACTGGGAGGGAGTCCCATGGCCTAGAGGCCATGACCACTCTCTGCAGAGGGGCAGGAAAGAGCCCTGGCAGGGTTGGAGATTCGGGCATCCATCCTTGAAGCCTTTCCCCTGGAGGGGAAGAAAGTGGGAGCCAGCCCTCTGCCAAGTCCTTGGCCCTCCATCCCTGCAGTTTCCATCCGATTTAAATAAAATTAAGAAAGTTGGCTGTAGCCCAGAAGGGGGCAGGTCTGTGGCTGACTGGCCCACTTGGCTTGGGAAGTCCTCACTCCTGTCCACCCACCATGCTCCGCCTGTCAGTCACAAAGTGATTCCCGACCCCTTCCTGAGCAGCCCCTGGGTGCCAGCCCAGGACCCAGCCCTCGGTCTCCCTGCCATGGAGAGGAGTGCTGCCTCCCACGGTTGATTCTCCAGTGGGATCCCAGTGATGAGAAACACGCTCTGCAGGTCAGGTTGAGGATGAAAGTGTTAATTTCCTGGTTTTAATTATTCAATAGAAATTAATGAAAATTCGAGAGGACTCTCCAAGGAGCTTCTCTAGCCAGCAGGGTGGAGGGGGTGGAGGAGGAGGGCAGAAAGTAGGGTGGAGGAAAGGGAATCTGGAGGCCAGAGCCCAACCCCCTGGTCTGGGAACTTTCCAAGGGCAGGGCTGTCCTCAGGGTCCAGGACGGGGGTGTGCTCACTTGTTTGGGGGTGAGGAGGGGATGCACTGAGCTCCACCTGTAAGCCACACTGGGAGCAGGGGAGGTGAGAAGGCCCAGCTCTGCCCTCAGGTAGCTCGTGGTCCATGGGGGGCACTGGCCTGCTGTAGGTCAAGAACCTCTGCTTGGTGTTCTGTCAACTCAGAGGGGAGGGCCTGGAGGAGGGGAAAGGAAGCTCTCCTGCAGAGACCTTCCCCTTCCTCTTCCTCCTCTTGATATGAGGTGGGAGGGGTCTCACTAGGTTGCCCAGGCTGGTCTTGAATTCCTGAGCTCATGTCGTCCTCCTGTCTCCACCCTGGCAGAGTTCTGAGGGTCTCTTCCTCCTGACTGAACTCACAAAACCCCTTTTTGAACAGAGGCAAAGTTCTGGTCCTGTTGACCATTTGGGGCAGGATAATTTACCAATGTGGCAATTCATGAGCGTCCTCTCTATGAGAAAGATCTTTTTTGCCATATGCTGTGGCACATGCCTATAATCCCAGTGGCTAGGGAGGCTGAGGCAGGAGGATTGGGAGTTCAAAGCCAACCTCTGCAATTTATTGAGGTGCTGAGTAACACAGGGAGACCTGTCTTTAAATAAAAAACAAAAAGAGCTGGGGATGTGGCTCAGTGATGAAGCACCCCTGGGTTCAATACCTAGTACAAGAGAGAAAGAAAGGAAGGAAGGAAGGAAGGAAGGAAGGAAGGAAGGAAGGGAGGGAGGGAGGGAGGGAGGGAGGGAGGGAGGGAGAGATATTTTTGTTTGTCCACCCTAAAGGGCTAAAGGGGACAAGAGGGTGTTGAGATCAGAAGATGGAATTGGTGGCAGGGGCAGCAGCTCTGAGGCTTGGAGAACAGAGTTGCTACACTTGAGGTGGCTTCCTTCCAGGAAAGAAGCAGAGTGGAGTCTCAAGGGTGGGGAGACCTGTGTCCCCATCCTGTGAATCTGCCCTTAAGGTGACAGGCATAGACACCAAGATGATCCCAAGAGCGCTAGCCTGGGAGCCCGGGCAGGAGTCTCCACCCCCATGCTCAGCACCAAGGAAAGGGTTCTGGATGGATCCAGGCTCTTGGATGATGGGAATCTCCGTGGGGATCATGCAGGGGTGAAGATGGAAGGGCAGTCATGGTTTTGGACTGAACCCCTGCACTGCACCCCAACAGACCAGATCCAACCAGAATGGGGTCACTCAAGCCAGGTGGCACATGATCAAATGGAAATTTAAAAGGGGCTCGGGATCTACAGCAGCCACTCAGAAGGGCCTGGTTTGGTCAGGTCAGCAGATAAGGACGTTCCCTGTCTTAACCCTGAAGGGAAAGTGATTGAAGCCACCACCTGCCCTGGCCTTGCCTCTGCTTGTCTCCAGTGCAACTCCCACTTCTGCCCTACTCAGCAGAGCACCTGGCTAGCTCCATAGGTGTGGTGCTGTGTGGCTCACAAACTGCTGTAAAAAACAATCAGGTCTTTCAACTAAATTTGTTGAGATGCTGTTTTTGACAGAGCACAGCAAAAAGATGGCCATCTGCTAGCCAGCAAGTGGGCCTCAGCTGACCTGACCATGCTGGCTCCTCCTCTCCAACCTCCAGCCTCCAGAACTGTGATAGACTTGTCTCTATTGCCTCTGCCGCTCAGTCTCTGACACTTTTTTATGGCACCCCAGCCCGACGAATACAATCACTCTCCATTTATTTCTGTTATCATTGGGGTGTCCATTTGGGGTCCACATCTTGGCATCCTGAACAAAGAATTGAGCAGGACACACAGAAGCAGCAGGCAAAGTGCAGATTGACTGAAAGTGAAGGTGAAAGTAGCATCGTGTGACTCAGGAGGCTAAAGCAGGAGGATCGCAAGTTGAAAGACAGCCTCAGCAACTTAGCCAGCCCCTGTCTCAAAAAAATAAAAAGAGCTTGGGGACGTGGCTCAGTGGTTCAATACCTAGTATCAGGGGGAAAAAGAAATAAAGAAAGAACGTAGCATCCCACAGAGTGGCGTGGCATGGGCTCAATGAGAGAGAGGCTCAGGTCTCTCTGGAAATCAGCACCTGCCAGGCTGGACTGGGCGGCCTTCTCTTCCCTACAGGAACTGGATCAAAGACCTGGCCCCACTTGCTCCCACCAGTTACCTTATGATGCCTGGTGAGATTCTTCCACTTCACCCCCATAGGTTATTATTGAATATAGAGCCCATGGCAGGAGTTGTCATGGGTGACATGTCCTCAGTGTCAGGAGCTGTCATGCTAGTAGGACTTCCCGTGAGCAGGGACGCGATGCCTCCTCCCTCCAACAGCAGCATGTCCCTCATCCCCTGCTCAGCCACCTGACCATCTCTGAACTCCTTCCTAACCTTTCCACATTAGTATTCATAAGGGTATTCAGCACTCCCAGAACCTGCGTGCAGAGTTACTCTGCACTGGGAAATCCCTGATCGGTGGCTGTGATACTCTTTGCACATCCTGTCTGTCACACCTTCATGGTTGTCTCTGCACCTGATCCTCTTTGAGCTGTTTTACATCTGTAAATTGTAGAAAATTGATGATGATACACATGATTCTTCTCCACAGGAATGCATATGCTTATTGCCCCAGTGGCCAGTTTGGCATCTGTTTGTAAAATCATTTCAGCATCCTGACTGCCCGCCTTCTTAGGTTCTCTGAATCCATCTTGCTGGTTCCCTCATGAATTAACAAATTAAATACAACCTTTGACACATTTCATGAGCCAGGATTCTACCTTTATAACAGTTACTCTTAAGCACTATTTCAAAATCCTTATGGTGGGAAGTATGACAATCCTTCACACTCAGAGCAGGAACATGAGGCACAGAGAAGTTAAGCAGCTTTCCCAGAGCCACCCAGCTAGCTATGGCAGGCAGGGTTTGGAAGTAGAAATCTGGGCCCAGAGTCTGCCTGTTGACCACACTGTGCTGCCCCTGTGAGTGCTATGATCCCAGGCAGTCCCTAGGCTGACCTCCGGAATAGGTCCATCATCAACAGCGGAGCCCAGGAAAGCCCACCGAGCTTAAGCAATTGCCAGCTCCTGCAGAGTCCAACGGGACAGCCCTATGCAGCATTTGTGGCCCAATGTCACTGCTGGGGGACACTAATAGAATATCAATGGACATCAAGCTGAAAGCAGTTTCTAAGTGCTAGATACCATGGCGAACTTATACCCAAATCACCTCCTTCACACCTACCACTGTGGATTAGATACTGTTATTACCCTTTTTATACATAGGAAGATGGCAGCATCAGAGGGTAAATTGAGTTTTTCTTTGCCTGGTATATGTGGGGCTGAACTCTGCAGGCCAATGAGCCTCCTCCACCCAGGCTTCTCTGGGGTCTTCCTTCAGATCTGCTTTGTGTACCTGGACTCCCCAGATGCCAGCCTCCCTAACTGCACTCACCCAAGGTCAGTCCCTTGACTTCTGAAAGGCTGAGGGCAGGTCACAGCCCACCTGCTGGACTGATCTCTCCAGCTGAGCCTGGAGAACCCACTCACTACCATTGGGGCTGGGAGCCTTGTCCCCTGGGCCTCGGGAAGACTGTGGAATCAGGGATCGGTTGTAACTGCAGCAGGTCTCCTGTGTCCATGACACCCATCAAGCTAATTGAAATGTGCCAAATAACTGCCCTGGCCCCCAGGGAGCCTGCAGCCAGCTCACGGTCCCCTGCTGTGTTGATGAGGCATTAGAGGGAAGAGCTGGCTGCAGCTTCATCTACAAGGGAGACAACTTGACTGGGGCCTTCATTTGCAATCTTTCAACCAGAAGTTTTTGATTAGCTGCAGAGCAGAAGTCCCTGTGTTTTATGCATGAGAAACTATGCCTGAGGCCCCTCAGCACCCAAGTCCCCAGTCCTGCTCCTCCTGGGTGGGAAGGTGGAGAGAGGTCCCAGCAGCTGTGGCCCCAAGGCAGGATTTATCACCAAAGCCCAAGGACTCCCTGTGGTGGTGAGAATGGGAATTTAATTATTTTTTATGAACTCAGGGCCTCAGGCATGCAAGGAGAGTGCTCTTCCACTGAGCCACACTCCCAGCCTGTTGAGGGGGAACTTTCTGGAAGCAGGACTACCCGCCTTCAGCCATAAAGTGAAACCCATGCAACCTCAGTCCTGGGGTTTAGGGTTATTGAATGAGCTCAGTGTGCTGGGCTCCTGGTCTGTGCCAGGGTTCCTTTCTGGCTTCATGTCCTCTGTGCAATTTCTGACCAGGAAACCTACAGTTCTTTGCGTCCTCTCCTTGGGGTCCCTGTGAATCAAGACCCCCTGCTCCCCACACCCCTTGATCTCTGGCACAAACTTCAACTGGGAAAGGGGAGGGACACACAGAGCCAGATGCTTTTGGAGAAGTTTTCTCTTGGGCCTTCCTTTGGATGACAAGTCCCCAGAAAAGTTAGAAGTTGCGTGTTGTTCCTTTCCCTTCCTTCCCACCAGCTGGCCCCCTGGCTGGGCTCCCTGGCTCTTCCCATCTGACATCTGGCTGCACTCCCAAGGGCCCTGCTCTGCGAGTCACTGTGGATGTGATCACATACTGAATCCAGCCCTGCTGGCCACATGGATCCACCTCAGAGGCTGCAGTCCTGGCTAGGGACCACAGCACACGTTCAGGCAGTGCACTGGGGCCAGGCAGGCCAGGAACTCAACCCAGAATCCTGCCTGTTATGGTTTGGAACTTCAATGTCCCTAGAGAGGCTCCTGTTTTGAAAGCATGGTCCCCAATACAGTGAGACTCAGAGGTGGGGCTCTCGGGCAATGGTGAGACCATGGGGGCTGCAGGCAGCAGGGGATTAATCCATTTGATAGATTATGAATTTGAATGGACAGACTGGGTGCTGAGGGGGGTGTGACTGGAGGAGGCAGGTCACTGGGTGTCTCTTTAGTGCTAGCTTCTCTCACTGTCTGCTTCCTGTCTGCCACGGGTTGAGCAGCTGTCCACCACCACACCCTGCCACCATGAGGTTCCCCCTCCCCTCAGGCCCGGAGCAGTGAAGTTGGCTGACCATGGACTGAACCTCTGAAGTTGTGAGCGCCAAATAAACTTTCCTTGTCTAGGTTGTTCTTCTTGGGCACTTTAGTTACGGGGATGAAATGCTGATTAACACACTAACTTACAACTATGTGGCTGATCTTCCTAGGTGAGTCTACAGGCCTTGAGCCCTGAGCTCAGGTTTTGGCACCAGGCTGTGGTGACAGGCTGTGGTGGAGGTGGGTGTTGTAGGGCACTCTGTTGTGAGCCACTGCATGGTCTCAAATTAACTTCTGAGTCTTAGTTTTTTTTTTTTTTTTTGTCAGAAGAATGGGGATGATAATCCCTAGTAGAGAGGACTTTCGGAAAATTGGGATCTTGTACCTGACCATGAGAGGTCTTCAGTGTAGTCCCTCTAACTCCAAGTACTCATTGGGTGGGGTCACCTGCCACCCAGGTGAGGGAAGCAGAGCAGCTCTGTCATAGGCCCAGGTGTCCAGGGCCCTCCCAGGCACCGCCCCATGAAGGAGGTCTCAGCTCCTTCCTCCCACAGCATTCAGAGCAGGACACTCTAGGGGGCTCTAATTGAGGTTCATTAAGAATATGGCAGAGAAACGAGGGCAGGTCATAGCCCTGCAGCAGCCCAGGCTGGCCTGATGGCCCCTCTGGGCTAGCAAGGCTCCTGAGGATGCCTGGGGTTTGCAATTTTCCAGTAACACAAACATGGTTGGAGATCTGGAGAATCGGGCCTAGGTCTGAGGGAACTATTCCCTGCTGCCTGGTGTGGACTTTGCTGATTCTGAAGGCTGGGGCCACTGTGCTCCACAGGGGGCAGTTTTTTAGGGTCACTGAGAGGCCACAGGGTGGTTCGTGCTAGCCTTCCCATCGGTTCTGCCTCCATTTTTCTCTATCTCTGTGATTTGGAGCAAGTGTCTGAATGTTTACATGTCTGAGTTTTAACGTGGGGATAATAACACCAAGAAACAAGTGTGGTAAAGCATGCGAGTCACAGAGGCTGGCCTGTCACCAGGGCCAGTGACTGTCCCTTTTGTTTGTGTTAGGAGAGCTTCTAGTTCCTGCCAGGCCTCACGTCCATCTTGGGTGAGGTTTACAGGAGGAGGGCTGTGCACAGGAGTGGGCTATGCTCTGAACGTGCCCCCAAGACTCATGCAGGGCTTGAGTCATCATTCCAACAGTGTCAAGAAGTGGGACCTCTAGGAGGTAGCAGGATTATTGTCATTATCACAAAAGAAGTTTAATTGCCATCAGAGAGGGCTCCTGATTGAAGGATATTTTCAGTTCCCACCCTGCACTCATCTGTCTCTCTCTCCTTGCGATGTGATGCTTTCTGCTTCTGCCACACTGTGATGCAGTACGAAGGCCCCAACCAGAAGTAGCCCTGCTATTTTGGGCATCCCAGCCTCCATAACCATGAGCTAAATAAGCTTCCATTGTATGTAATCTACCTAGTCTGTGGTGTTGTGTTACACAGGCAGAAAGCAGACCATGAATCTTCTAAGCTCACTGAAATGCAAAAGGGTAAGCACTAAAGGAACACACAACATAAAATGGTGGCTGGAAAGTGAGGGGTCACCCATGCCTGGAAGGGAGTCCAGGGATTGGAGGGTGTACTGGGCTACACAGGTGGAGAACATGGCAGCCAAGGAGATGCTGTGGTGGGATTGCAGAGAGGGACACAGAGACCAGGCAGCCAGAAGCCCCACAGCCCCTGGACTTAGAATCAGCATATATTGCAGAGCCCAAGAGCCAAGTCACCAAGCTCAGAGGAGTTGTTTGAGGTCTGATTATCCAACAAGTGCCGCTCACTCTTCCTACCACAGCCGTCTCATTGAAGATTCTTTGCTAAGGACTAACAACCAGGGAAAGTCCAGTGCTATGGAAGTCACCAAGTACAACCATGGCACCTGGAAAGTGGGTGATGTCCCAGAGCAAATACCTCTCCATAATCATGGTCTGGGGAGGGGCCCTTGTAGCTTGCTGTACCATGAAGTCTTCCCTACTCTAGCCCTTACCCTAACCTTAACACTAGCCCTGCCCTATCTCTAACCCTAACCCTAATCTTAGCCCTAACCCTGCCCTAACCTTAGCTCTAGCCCCCTGACACAGGAGCAGATTGGGAGGTTGATTTACACAATGGCAAAGAAAAGAATACCCTGTCACCCAGGCCTTCACTCTTACACATGAATGAGTCTTGAAGGATCCCAAGTTTGGGGATGGGATCATGAGCAAAAGGGTAGTCATCTGGAAGACACAAAAATGCTGGCCTGGAGAAAGAAGAAATGGTTCATGGGACTGAAGGTAGCCTCTAAACACTTTGGTGAATATATTTAGAGAGATAAGACAAGATATTCCAGACCAAAAAAAAAAAAATTACTCAGTTTTATTAGGAAAACAAATCAGAGAACAACCAAGGAGCACTTGAGATTAACAAATAGGCTTGCTACAGTTAAAAGTTCATTAGAAGGACTGGAAAATAAATGATTTCAAAATGCATAGCTAGAAGGAACAGAGGAGAAACGGGGAGAGAAGAGAAGCAGGTTCCGAACTGAAAGGAGAGAGCCCAACCCCACACTGGGATCTGGGGAAGTGCAACGGGCCTGAGTTATGAGGGAGTCATTTTCTCAGCCTGGAATTCTATACCTAGCTGACTATTTATCAGTAAGTCTGAGGGCAGAGTAATGGTGTTTCAAGCAAGTGAGGACAAAGTGTATCATGAATGTACCACTTTAAATTTGTTCCCCAGCTTTACCGAGGTGTAATCGACAAGAGCTGTGTGCAGCAGGATGGTTTGATATGTGCACGTGAACACATTTTTAAAGTCGCTTGAAGATGTTCAAAGAGAAATCAGGGATTAAATGAGAGAGGAAGAGCCAGGAAACAGAATCCAGTCTAGAGGAGGAGTCAAGAGAAGCTCCCACTGCACAGGTTCTTTCTGGCCTGGGCTAGCTTGACCCACTCATTCCAGTTGATCTGGGACTTGTCATGGTCAGACCTGGAAGTCTTGTTTCTTGGGGAAACCCTTCCAACCTGGGAAATCTAGGATGGCTGGCCACCCTGGGCTTAGAGACTAACCAGTAAAATTTGGAACAAGAAGAATAAAGATTTTAGGAAGGAGACTATCTGGGGGAACATGTGTCCTTTAGAATTTATAGTATGATGGAGATACAACTAAAGTATGTAATGCAAAAAGAAAAAGACAATTCAGGGAAAACAAGCAATTATGTAAGAAAATTATAAAGAAAACTGCAAATAGATTAAATGCTGCATGATTTGAAGCTATTGGTTCTGAAAGAAAGAGAATCTATTTGCCCTTGATGTTATAGTCACCCATGATTAATCCACAGTTGTTAGACATTAAACCCAACGTGTATATTCTGAGTACATTACTTGGCCCCATGGCAAAATATGTTTGCAAGGACATCAAAATATAAATGCCACTTACTCCTTTTATCTTTTAGAATCAAGATGTGGATAAAACAGAGAATGGGTTGGAATTCCGGAACAGATATAAAGGGGAGGGATTTTGACAATGTGGAGTCAGATAGAGTAGAAATGTTCTGGGTAAAGGGCGAGTGTTCACATAGCCTTGCCACAAACAGACACTGTCAGGAGGTGAGGCAATGGGAGTAAAGGTTTCCATGCTTTAGAGTTAAAAGGGACCCAGCAGAACCAAAATAACAACCACCATGGAGAGGCAGGGGAGGTGATGGAGAGCGGGGACAGAGCTTCCCTCTCCTTCTCCACAATGGGAAGCCAATGGCTACCATTGAAAAATCAAGAACTAGCAATATAGTACATTATCTAGAGTTTCCAAGATAACCACCAGAAAGACAAAATAAGAAGCAGTTAAAATGGAATGCCTAATTAACCCCCTCCCCGTGGTCTGATGGGAAGGGAGGAGGAAGGATGAGCCATTATCTGCTCTCTCTTCCTTTTGATTGTTATCACAGGAGTGTGTTATCTTTCTCTGAAATACAAAGAAAACAAAATAAAAGCATAGATCTTGGGGTCTTACCACCTTCTGGCCAGCTCCTGGTAAGGAAACCTGCCAAGACCGAGATGGTGGCCGTGGGACACTTTGGCATGCTCTTAAGGAAGGGAGTGCCACAAGGGAAGCCCTGCAGGGGCCTAGGTTAAGCTGTCCCGGCCTGTGGCATGGAGGCCAAGGAAAGGAACAGAGGGGCTTTGCACAGTGTGTGACCTTCATCCAGTCTCCATCAAGTGGCAAATGGAGTCCACCAACGTCTACATGTCAGCCTTCTGGAACTGCAGTAACATAATGACATAGAGCAGGTGGCTTAAACAAGAGCAATATGTCTGCTCATGGTTCTGGAGGGTGGGGCTGGGGTGCAGCTCAGTTGGCAGGGTGCTTGCCTAGCAGGCACATGGCCCTGGGTTCCATCCTCAGCACCATCAAAGCAACAAGAAACAAATAATAGAGATGACAGTTCTGGAGACTGGTTGTCCAAGATCAGGGAGTCAGCGCGGTGGGGTTCATGGTAAGGAAGGGTTCTGGCTTTCAGACAGGTACCTTCTCATTGTGCCCTCATATGGCAGAAAGAGAGACAGAGACAGGGAGGGAGAGAAGGAGGGAGGAAGGGGGGAGAGAGAAAGAGGAGGGAGGAGGGAGAGAGAGAGGGAGGGAAAGACAGAGGAGGGAGTGAGGGAGAGAGGAAGGGAGGGAGAGAGAGAGAAGGGAGGGAGAGAGAGAGAAAGAGAGGGAGGGAGGGAGGGACAGAGGGAGAGAGGGAGAGAGGGAGGGTGAGAGAGAGATATCTTCCCCTTCTCTTAAAGCCTGGTTGCTACTGGGTTTGGGCCCCCTATTAGGTGCTCATTTATCCTTAATGACATCTCACAGACTCTGTCTCCACATACAGCCACAAGGTGGGAGGACAGTGGGGTTTCAAGGTAAGAATGTGGTTGAAACACAATTCCGTCCATAGCAGCCCTGGACACTGACCAAGAGGTCAAAGGCAGGGGATGAAGATTTTCTCTCCCCATTTCATATGCTCCCTTTTTATTCCACTGGGCTGCACAGCCAAGCCTCTGATTGCCCCAATTTGTAGACTTTCCCTCTGAGGAGAAGAAGAGTTGAGTATTAGGAAAGTTCCCCACCTACTCTTGCAATTGCTGCTTTCAATAACACCTGTGTGTCTTGTAAGGATGAGTGAGGGGAGCTTCCTACCCTCTATGCTTTGCCCAGAAGCTCCTGCAATCCAGGAATGGTGTAAGACTTGAAGTGACTTCCAGAGGACACTATACCCTGGTGTTATTTCCATCTCACATTATGTCCAGCTACACTGGACACCTAGACCACTAGAGAGGGGTTTAACAATGTGCCTAGTGTGACCAGAGAGCCCAGAAAACTCAACGTCCACAACATAGATATGAGCACCTTTCCCTTACTAATTTTTAGAGTGCCAAATAAAATTGTCTGCTCTCATGGGAATTAAATTCCCAAAGCAACAGCCTCTAAACACCTGTACTGCTTCTTCAGTCTTTGCATCCTGAGCTGCCTTCACAAGAACCAGCACTGGGTTCCATGAAAACCCATTTCTCTATAATTCTCAAATGTCAATAGGGCACCCCACTGTAAGAATCTCTCCCTGTCCAGTATTATGTCCATTTTTTATAAACTCACAAAATAGACATCATGTTAGTGAGCAGTTGCTCATTTACCCAACCCTAAGCTTAGCATTCTTTCTTACCTCTCAGAGTTTCCTTCTCAGATCCTTGCTCTTCTTCCTGAAGAACCACCTTTAGAGCACTAGTGAAGATCTGGGTAGTAAGAAGCCTCTGTTAAGTCTTTGAAAAATAACTTTCCTTTACACTTATTTTAATAGTTTCTGGGTATATAATTATAGTTGTTTTCTCTTGGAAGTTCAGGAATATCATTCCACTGTCTGGCTTCCATGGATGCTGTTGAGGAGAGAGCTGCTGTCCAGTGGTTTTTCTCTTGACCTCCTTTAAGACTCTCCACTTTGTCTTTTGTGTTCTGTACTTCATTACAGTGTTTCTGGGTGTTGAATTCTTCTTTATCCATCTTGGAATTTATGATTCTGTAACCTCATGATTCATGGTTTTTAATAATTCTGTAAAATTCTCTACTGTTATCTCTTAAAATATTGCCTCTCTCCATCGTCTTTATTGAATCTGCCACCTCATTTTATGCCACCTCATTCTTACTTTATCCTCAGTGTCTCTATACTTTTCTCTCATATCTTTCATCTCTTCAACCGTCTGTACTATGTAGGTAATTTCCTCAGATCTATTTTCCAGTTCATTAATTCTCTCTTCAATTTATTTAATCTTCTCTCTAAGCCATTCAGTAGTTTTTTATTTCCTCCCAATTATGATTTTTAAATGTACTTATTTCCTTTGGAATATCTGATAATTCCAACACCTGAAGTTTTTTGGGACCTAATTCTCCTGTTTGTTTTCGTATTGACATTTTTTATGGTGTCTTTCCCTGTGCATTTTGTGGGTTTTAAAATACTGTTTGCCTTTTCCAGGAACCTATGGGTGTCACCCCAGAATCACCATTTAAATATTTTCATTTTATCAATAGATACTTTATTATGTGTTACTAAAAGAGACTTTTAAATACAATATCATGATCACAACTAAAACATTAATAATTTTTTAATATAATTGTTATGATATTGTTGGGTCTTCTTAAATCAGACAACAATGACTTTGGGGAAAGGTAGTTCAGTTTCTATGACCTGCCTTGAAAAATGAGAGATGCTGAACAGGTAGGGAGGGAAAGATCAGAGAGAAACTGCTTTGGAGGTCTTCTCTTTGGGGTATCATTTTCTGAGTCCCCACAATATTTTTAAAATCAGGATCCAAATAAGATTCACACATGACAGCTGGCTGATCTGTGCTTTTAAATATTTTTTTGTCTACCCCTCCCTCCTTAGTCTCCCTTTTACCTTGGCATTGATATGATTGGTGGGGGAAGAGACTTTGGTTTGTGGGAGGTCATTTTGCTCACCTGTAGATTTTCCCACAGCCTGATTTCCCCCATTGCACCCCTGTGTGTTTAATAAAACCCTAACCTAGGGTCTTATTAAACACGTTGAGCCAGGGATTCCTTGAACCATGGAGCAAGTACAAATTTGAGCTCCACACCTGTGGGAGGAACTGCCTTGCGGGGAAAGGGGACATTATAGACTCAGTTCACAGGTGGGTCTTGCCAAGTGAGAACTTTGGTGGCATGAAATCAGAGAACATGTGCAGTGCTTTCCAAAAATACTGATTTTTCTCTTTCACTCTGCTTTCTATTATCTTGGGGGCATAGACATGAACTTCACCTGAAGATCTGGTTAACCTATTTTTGCCAATGTCTCTGCTACTTGAGAGGTTGATCTCCATCCAGGGGACACTCAAACAGAAGAAGACATCCTCCTGTGGAGAAGCGAAGGCAAATCTTAGGTGGGTTCTGCCAAACACCACTATGAGACCCTGAACTTGAAGTCTGCCATAGGCTCCCATGGGTGGAAATGGAAACACCACTCACTGGGACATGCTCTGGGTGACTGACATCCATCACGGTGGTGCTTGCCACTGTCCAGGCCCAATGGGTGTCACTCCAAGTTCAGGTACAACTCCAGTTACTCTAAATATACTGTTTGTACATCCAGGGGCCAGGAAAATAAGTATTGAGTGGGACCTGTCCCCACAGGGCCCCATCTGTTGGATAGAGAACAGGACATGGGGAAAGATGGGGATCAACACCATGAACACCAGCTGTGGAGACCAAGCTCCTTTAGGCAGCAGGTCCTGGGTGTGGAACCAGCTCAAGTCCAGAAGCTGAGCAAAGAATCACGATGTGCATCCTACTCCTCCATCCTCAATTTGATTGTCTAGGTTGAGCAGTGCCTGTTACCACCCATCCATTCTGCTCCTTGAGTGACTTCTACTTACAATCTCAGGACTCTGTTCTGAGATCCTCGCCAAGGTGTTAATTCTCTGTCTAGGAGGAGAGCTTCCAGGCTGGGAATGTGGTTCAGGGGTAGAGTGTTTGCCTAGCATGCATGAGGCCCTGGGTTCAATCCTTAAGACTCACACACACACACACACACACACATACACAAACACACGAGCTCCCTGAACTCCTTATGCCCTCCCCACATGATCAGGACACTGCACACATGTCTGGCTCCTGCTGGGGCAGGCTGGCTGGGTCCCACATCTCTTGTCAGGCCTAGCATGTCTTCGGTTGAGTAATGTCACAACTTTCCCCTGGTGATTGACAGCTAGGATGGGGCTTCAGGCAGTTTCTGAGAAGGATGTGTGCAGATTTGCAGGAAGAGTGCTCTCCATTTAAGCCAAGGGGCTAGGTGTGGTGCTAGCCATTTTTGTGGGGGGAGGGGTTCCTGGAGATTAAATTCAGGGTGCACTTACCACTGAGTTACACCCTCAGTCCTTTTTTAAGTTTTATTTTGAGATAGGATCTCACTAAGTCATCAAGTCTAGCTTTGAACATGCAATCCTCCTGCTTCAGACTCCTAAGTCAGTAGGAGAACAGGTTGAGCCACTCTGCCTGTCTAGCTTGCCCTTCATAGTGAGCAATTGGTTTCTTTGGAAGGCTCAGGGTTTGGGAAAACCTTGGGATTCCAGGTTCTGGGCAATGGCATCCCAGATGTTCCCATCCTAGTCTTCCTAGCCATGGCCCTGGTTTGACATGGCAGATGTTCTTTGACCTTCTATGAGGCTCTGCCACCTTTTTTGGGGGGGAGGGGTGCATTGCTGGGGATGGAATCCAGGACCTCCCAGGTACTAAGCAAGTGCTCTACAACTGAACTCCATTCCCAGCCCAAGTTTGGACTCTCCTGGGGAGAAGCCTTAGGCCTTACCCTCTGCTGCCTCTATTCTAAGAGATGGGAGCTGCTGATGCATACCCAAGAGGTTCTCTACCATCACACAGAGCTTTTAACTGTGAACCTGTCACTCAGCTTTTTGTTATCTTTCCCCAAAGCATTGCTGTCCTATTTGGCAAGTATTCCCACCACGTTTATCAAATGTCCTGTCCATGGCCCAGTCAGGGCATGCTCCACCACTGTTCCTGTTCACCACGGGCAAAAGTCATGGCAAATTCTGCTGCTTTGTGCCAGGCTCCATCTGGGCCCATCTCCTGCTGCCCTTGGGGTACTTCTTGAAACCAGGTGGTGCATGATTCATTTCCAAAATCCAACCTGGGAGTCCTCCTTTGTACCTCTCCTGGCCCTGTCATGGACTGGGTTCCTAAGGAAGTCCCTGAGTGGGCCGTTGGAGTCACATGGTTTACTAGGGGTGCCCTGGGGGCCCCACCTGTGAAAGTAGGGATGGGAAGGAGGCCTAGGGAGGAGGGAGATGCGGCATTCTGACCAGTCTCCATGGAAGCCTCAGCTGACCCTCCCAGGAGCACTTGACCCTTTGGAGCCATCATGGGTTGAGAGTGGAGGGTCAGGATATATCCCTGCATGCTGACCCCTCCCGGGACTGAGGTCACTGAGGGATGGGCGTCATCTGAGCAGGCAGCATTCTTCAACTGAGGCAATCCCCAAGAGGGACTGACCACAGAGGATGCCCCGCCTTACCTTGAGGCCCAAGGAGGAGGACCAAGGACTTGCTGCCATGACTGTCACTGACCAGGTTCCTGACACCATCTCCATGTCCCTTCACTGAAGACCCAGTTACAACCTTCACTGAAGGCCAAAGAGTCAATCTGTTCCGAGCAGTTACAACTCTGGGGAAATGTCCCCTGCCCCCTCCCACATGAGTCCTCTCACTATCCCTCTGGGACAGGAGGGTGGACCTGGCCCTGCTGCAACACAGGGTGGCAGAGCTCTGAGTTCAGGTCCGACCCTGCACTGGAACCAGGACTTCAGGCTGTTGATGGGCAGTGGCAAATGCCTTCCACCTCTACCATACTAAAATATTATCTTTGGAGTTGACTTCATCAGGTGCGGCAGAAGCCTCTCCAAAACCTGAGAGTGAATCATGATTTCCTAAGCTGAATTCTCTTTCCAATGCCCCAGGGGTGCTTGCTATTTAAAAGGAGACTTTAGGTGTGGTACACACACCAATTCCTTATAATGCAAATCAGCCCTCTGCTTCTCTCCTTTTTTGGTAAATCCGATTTTCACTTTTTCTTGGTGCCTGGGGCTGTAATCCAGGCAGGAGAGCAGACTTGGAGGCTCCGACTGGCTGCAGTGAGGCTAGCAATGTGCAGCTAAATGCTCCAGGCCAGGGCCAAGGAACTCTGAAAGGTGGGTCCTCCTTGCATTCTGACCAGGTAAACACTGTTAGGGCTTTGAGACCCCCAATTCCTCAGGTCCGGGGAAAACTGACAACTTCATGGAAGCAACCTTTGTCCAGTGACCCCAGCTCAACCTGGGCTCCCAGGCCCTTGGAATCCTCTTTCTCAGGCCAGTGTTCCTGGACAGCCCAGCCTCTGCCATTTGCCATCTTGCTCCCCCAATTCTTCCCCTCCACTGAGTGGGACTGGGCCACCCCAAATACAGCCATCCCTTACACTCAGGACCACCTGAGGCCCAAGCCAGAGGGACATCTGCCCTGGGCCCCACAGACTGGGAAACAAGACTGCTCTCACTCAAGACACCAGCCACAAGGCTGGGGGTCCCCGGACCACCTTTCCTTCTGATGGGTTAGCCACCAATTCAGGACTACCTGCTAAGTTTCCATCACTCACTAGACAGGCTCATGGAACTCAAGACAGTGCTACAGTTAAAACTGCAGTTTTAACATAGCAAAGCACACAGATGGGAGCCAGGTGCCGGGGATCACCCAGACGCAAAGCTGCCTTTCCATTCAGGGATGCATCGCCCCCAGCACAGGGTGTGTGACAGGAGCAGAGCCTTGCTCACTTCCCACCTCCCTCCTCCCTATTTTAGGAGCCCTGTGATTAGATCTGTATCCCTGAATAATCCAGGACAAATCACTTCTGCACTGTCCCTTTTGCCATGTAAGGTGACATTTTCACAGGTCCCAGGGACTAGGTCCTGGCATCTTTTCACCCTATGACTTGCACCCAGGGCTTTCCTGCTCTTAGAACAGGAGCCACGTGTCCAGGTCATGCTGGAAGACAGAGCCCCAAGCCTGGGCCCTGGCATGGGGAAGGGCGAGAGACCATGAAGCAGGAAGCTCAGGGCTTGCATATCTATGGCCACTGTGTTGCCTGGGGACCAGCAGAGGTGGGCACAGGGCATGTGGCAGGGCTGGCTAAGAATGGTGGCTCAGTGGGACTGCCTGGCTGACCCTGGGCTGGCTGGGAAGGGAACTGTTCTGGCAAAGCTCCCCTGACCCCCAGATCTTCCCTTGTGCTCCCCCCTCACCAGACATGGGTTCCACACAGACTGGAAACACAGGGAAACCTCCAGTCACAGAAACTGCATCTGCTGAAACCAGCACCCTTCACTCTGCGGCCTGGAGCGTGGATGTTTTGTGCCTATGACCAAGCAAGGGTTCACTCCCATCTTTCATTTTTTAAAAAATGTTTTCTTTGTTCTTTTTAGTTACACATGACAGTAGAATGCATTTTGACATATCATACACACATACATAACTTCCCATTCTTGTGATTGTACATGATGTGGAGTTAGACTGGTCAAGTGACCATATGTGAATGTAGGAAAGTTGTGTCCCATTCATTCCACTGTCTCTCCTATTCCCATTCCCCTTCCTTCCTTCCTGTTCATCTAATCCAGTGAACTTCTATCCTTCCCCACATTGTGTGTTAGCATCCACATATCAGAGAGAACATTCAGCAGCCTGTGGTATGGGGGGTTGAATTATTTCATTTAGCATGAGAGTCCCCAGATCCATCCATTTATCAGCAAATGCCATGATTTCATTCTTCTTTATGGCAAGTAATATTCCATTGTTATATGTACCACATTTCTTTATCCATTAATCTGTTGAAGGGCACCTAGGTTGGTTCCATAGTATAGCTATTGTGAATTGAGTTGTTATAAACATTGATGTGGCTATGTCACCATGGTATGCTGATTTTAAGTCATTTGGGTATGTGCCAAGGAGTGGGCCTTGTCTTTGATTTTAAAGCTCATGTTTTCTATGGCATCCAAGACTCTGGGCCACTACCAAGGCTGCCATCTGCAGTTTGGCAGGTTTTTGTTGCATAAGAGAAAAGATGGAAATGATGAGTGGTACACAATTCAGCCTGGGCTCTCCTTACCCTGCTGGGAGCCACACACATGCTGCAGATGCCCACAGTAGGCACCTTCTTCATATCTGCCCACAGGTACCATATAAGTTAACGGCCCACTCTGACCTCTATTTCAGAAATGAGAACACTCAGAAAAGTTAAGTTATAGGTTCAAGATCACATAGCCAGTCAGTGATAACTGGGACTCTAACCAGCTCTTTCCATTCTGTGGCATCACCTAAAGCAAAGTTCAACAGATTCCATGTTTAAGGGGAGATGTCCAGACATGAGGGACCCAGCACGGTGGCGGGGTGGGCGGTGGGGGCATCAGGGAAGTTAACACAGTGGGAAACACAAGGGTCCGAGACCTTGCTCTGTCACTTCTAGGTTGTGTCCCTTGGGCAGGTAATTCACCTCTCTGAGCCACAGTCCCTGCACCTGGGAAATGGGCCCTATGGTACTTAGCCCACAACACTGTGGGGAAAGCAAGAGCAAGGTGCCTGGGGCAGCACCAGGCTAGTGGCTGATTTTAGTTTTATTTTTCTAGCTGAAGATCAACTTCCCCAGCTTTGAGAATGAATCAAGCTCTGGTTTGCCTGGGAGAGAGCCATAAAAGACAAAGAAGACGAGCCAGAATTGGCTGCCTGTGCCACCCCTCTCCAAGCCACGTGGTATCCCCTTGGATGGCCTTGGTTAGCCTTGGCTTTGCAGGTGGGGACAGCTATGGATTCTGTGTGGGACCAAGCATGGGCTCCAGTGCAGGTTTGCAGGAGAGGGCAGCTTCAGCCCCTGTTCTTCCCTGCTTGGGCACCAGGTGGGGCTCTTCCAGGCTCCCTGTGGCTCCAGCAGCAGTTCCAGGCAAGAAGTTCTTCTGCAGCTCTGTCTCTCTCCTTCCTGTTTTTCTTTGTGGATTTTCATTCTGCCTCATCCTCAGATAAAAGGAAAATCACAGGTTGTTTTGCAGACCTGTGAAGGTGGGAGACTGGAGTCGGGGCCCCACGCCTCCTCCAGGCCCTTGCCTTGGGGAGCCAGTTCCTTTACCTGGCAGGTCCCAGCTGTACCTGGGAGTCAGTGGGGGTGGTTTAAATGCAGCCCTCACACCTGGGCCATCTCCCAGGAGAGCTGGGAATGGGGTACATCATGTAAATGTATATCATGTATTGGGGAAGAAACCGGCACAGGGTGTGTCACCAAGACCCCCATCATCTTGGGCAGCCTTCCTGTCCTGTGTCTCCACTGGCCACATGGGTTCTTTTCTCCTCCACTTGGATATGACCATGGGGAAGACAGTGTAAGAGACAGTGGTCATCCCAACCTCAGGCTTCCTGTGGAGGGTCACTGACATCCATCATTGTTCCTGTACGAATTAATAGTGTGACCCATCCCTAGTCACTATGGCAATGGCCCTCCAGTGCTCTGTAATCATAAAATGGAATTCATCAGAAGTGCTTCTCACTGAACTCTTCTCCAGACAAGCAGAACAAGGAAGGAAATTGCCAGAAGTTCCAGCACCTCTGAACAGTTCAATCAGCCTGGGGAGAGACCCTGAAGCCACTGCAGAAGAACATGGCTATTAATTAAGGAGTGTTCCAGAAGCAACCCTGGCACAGAGGAGGAGTCAGCTCTGCAGATCCCACACACAGTTCCTGACACTGTGATTAACCCAGAACCTTCCAGAAATTCCAAAGACAGTTTTTATTTTTCTCCTATTCTCCCACGATCTCAGACTTCCCACTTCAAATGGCCTTTAACTGACTCTCAACTCTGAGGAATCCAGGGGAACAAATTCAGCTCAAAAGCAGAAAATTGAGGATTCCACAAACTGGAGGTTTCCTTGAGGGGGTCATGGAGAGGCTTCCCCCAAGCAGGAGGATGACAGACCAGCTCTGCCTGTCCTAAAACAGGACTCCAGGACCCAGCTGCAAAGGAAAACTCCTTATTCTGCATGCATCGCTTTTTATGCCAAGAAAAACAAAATAAAACAAAAAACACTTTTTTTCCAATTATGTAAGTAACTTAAATCTACAGTAGAAAACTTAGAAAACAAAAACAAAAGGCAAAGTCCATTATAACCCCATCCTTTCCTCAAATAGCCATCAGCATTGGTCAGTTTTGTGTTACTACAATGGAATACCTGAGACAAGTTAACTTTACAGAGAAAGGAGGTATATATAACTCATGGATTTGGAGGCTGTAAGTCAAGGCAGCATGATGCCAGTTTTGCTGAGGGTTTCAGAGCAGATAACAAGGCAGGAGCCATTGCATCTCCTAACTCAAACCAGAGGCTGGGTTTGGCTGGATTCAGGGTCTCATGCCCTGCACCCCTTCCAGAGCAGCACCCTCAGTGACCTGAGGACCTCTCTTTAGGCCCTGCCTCTGAAAGGCTCCACAGCACCTCCCAACACCACCACCCTGGGACCAATATCCCAACACATGAAATTTTGGGGAAACACTTGAAACACACCCAGACATCAGCAGGTGTGGCCCTCCCCAGTCCTGGCCCAGGCCTTTGCACAATCTAGGAAATCGCTCTACCACTGAGCCACACTCGTGGCCCTCCCTCCAACCCTTACTCTGTGTTTTCCCTCAGTCCTGGGTGAAAACACTGGTGGATACCATGGTTCCTAGCTCCTCCTAGGTAAGAGCTCTGAGCCCCTTTTAGGTCACAAACACAGTCTTAATTTGGGCCTCAGAATGGTCAGTCTGTGGGAGACCAGAATGTGCCACCCTGGAATACACATCTTTCTGCGTAAGGTTTGCTGAGCAAAAGGCAATTAAGAAGCCATTGGAGAAAAGTCCTGCCCTCCCTCCCGATGGCCTACAAGCAGGGCATGGATTTGCAAAGAAGAAGATGCCCTGCCCTGCCTTCCATGGGGAGAACACGGCTGGCCACCAAGATGCTCTGGATGCTGGAGCTGCACCAGGGGGAGGCTGGGCCAGCCAGGCTCATGTGGCACTCACGGCCTTTGTCTGCCAGGAGTTTGCCTTCCCAGGTTGACCCCAAGAGACTCAGAGTCCTTTCCCTCAGTCCCATCACTGCTCTGGAAACCCATTGCTCTTTGTGGAAGATGCTGCAGAAGCGGGACCCAAAGTCACCTCTGCGACTGCGATTCCTGGTGCCTCCCCTGGACACAGGAAACACACAGGTTGATAAACTTCTCTTTTGCTGTTTGTCTGGCCCCTACTGGGGCCATCCCCACTAAGAATTTATGAGAGTTGAGGAAAGAAAGGAAATTCTTTTTTCCTCCTATGAACTCACACTATTTAATCGCATCCTCCAAGTGTACCTGGGGGTTAGTCTTCTCCCTCCCCCAGCTCAGCCGGCTCTAGTCTGGGGTGGGGTGGATGATCTGCTCCAGTCATGGCAGAAAGGGGGGCAGAGGTTCTTGGAAGGGTGGTTCTCACTGTCTGAGTGGCTTCCTCTCCTAGCTTGCATGGGCTCCTTGAAAGGTCAGTCCCCAGTGTCGTTCCTCAGAACTCAGTGCCCATTGATTCTGTCTGGCTGGACATCAGCAGAAGCCCTCCAGCATTCTTCTGGGCATGACCTGTCCTCGTGGCCCCACTGGACAGGTTCCTGGGAGGCCCCGTGCGGGTTCTCTCTGTGATTTTCAGGGAACTTTCCACCCTGTGCACTGACAGATAACCCTGGGCCTCTGACAGGCTGTGCCTCTGCTCCCAAGCCCTTTGCTGGCTCCACCACCAAACAGCCACAACCCACTCCCCACCCAGAGACACCTCTGGGGTAGGCAGGCCCCACACACTTGCTCAGGCTTTTCCAGGCTGAACCAGGAACCCATTCTTGCAGTGTTCTCTGAGGGTCCCGACAATTCTCCGCGTTGCTTGGGGTTGGAAGGATCAAGCTCCCCTCCCACCTTCAGGGTCCTGCAGGGTTCCCAGCAGGGTGACCATGTGCTCAGAGCTGCCCTGGGCCTTGCCCTTGCCTTGTGCCCTTGCCCATTCTGCATTCTAATATTATTGGGTGGGGGAGCTGAGGAGGCCAGGGGCAGGAAGGGCCTTGTTCTGACAGATTCTTATGCACCCTTTCCAAACATGAACTGGGGCAAGCCTCCCCTCCTGGGTGCTCATGTGGGGGCTCTGTGACCAGCACTTCACGGGATAGCTCCCAGAGCCTGGCAGTGCTGGGATGAGGTGCACACAGACGGTTCCCATGGATGCAGCACCAGTACAGTTTTTCAACTTTATGATGATATGAAAGACAGTGTGCAGTAGATGCCCTTCTTTAAAGTTTGAAGTTGGCTCTTTTCTGGAGCTGACAATTTGCAGTGTGACACTCTCTCATGAGACTGGACAGCAGCAATGACCATAGCTCACTCAGCATATGATCCTGAGGGAGGTGGCCAGTACTCCAGGGTACACTGCTGCTGGGCTGGGGTGTTCGGTAGGTCAGGTGGGATCTTCACTTCATGGTGGGTTCATGGGGACAAAACTGTGACATATGTCCAGCTACTCATGTATGGAGAATTCACCTGAGCCAGAGAGATAGCTGACCTCTGCCCTTGGCCACTGGAGGTAATCCCTTTGTCCCTGCAATGTCCTGCCTCATAGGGGCTTTGGCTCCTGGATAGCTCAAGGTGTGGTTTATAATGGGGACTGTGGACACACCATATCAGTTCTGACAGCCGGAGGATAGTCCCTTGCAGCATGTGATGGAGCCCAGCAGAAATTCTGGACACCAAGGCCTGGCAGGCTTCCCTGGTTGCAGGGGTCTTGAGGGTTGGGAGGAGGAATGGCACCCCAGATTCCATGGGGACAGGATGACCAGAGACCCCACCTGTGGGTCCCATCTGGAGCTCTCCCTGTGACTGGCTCTAATGTGTGTCCTTTCACAATGATGAAACTGTGACCGGAGGTACAGTCCTTTGGGTCCTGTGGGTTATTTTGGAGAGTATCAGTGTGAATGTGGTTCAAATTTAAGGACCCCAAGTTCACAGCCAACTGAGGTGGGCATAGAGCTGGATCCTCAAACTTGTGGAGCGTCTGAAGCAGGGTGTCCGGCAGGATCTGTGCCTCTGACTGTGCAACTTCTGAACTCACAGCAGAGGCTGCCATGCCCTCTGCCTTATGGGCAGGAAGTGGGAGTGGCCCGCCCAGGCCAGGTGGGCAATTCCACACCAGCGCTTATGTAACGTGTGATTTTGAAAGCTGAGCGGGGGCGAGGGGTGCAGCTCGGTGGTAGAGCACTTGCCTGGCAAGAACAAGACCTGGGTTCCACTCCCAGCAATGCAAAAGAACAAAACAAAAAATAAGCCTATAACCCTGGGCCAGGGATCCTGACACAGTCACAGCCTACTTATGCCAAGGTGGTGTGGTAGGTTGCCAAAAGGTCAAAGAAAGTGCCTGCAGATGTCAGTGGGATGTGACTCATGGGGAAAGCTTACAGGACATCTGCAACCACTCCAGGAAGAACTGGGAGATGACTGGCCTCCGTCCCTTACTGTGTTTGGTCAGTGGGTGCACAAGAAAGCAGCTTTCCAAGCTGGGCATAGTGGCACACCCTATCATCCTAGCTGCTTGGGAGGCTGAGACAGGAGGATTGGGAGTTCAAATCCAGCATCAGCAAAATCAAGGCACCAAGCAACTAAGTGAGACCTTGTCTCTAAATAAATACAAAATAGGGCTGGGGATGTGGCTCGGTGATCAAGTACCCCTGAGTTCAATCCCCAGTACCCCCCCACAAAAAAAAAAGAAAGAAAGAAGCTTTCTACAGATAACCCTGACTTGCCCTGCTCCCAGTGTGCACAGGAGAAAGCCAGCATCCTTCAACTGTATGTATCTGTACCATCCAGCCAAGCCTGCTCTCAGTGTTCCCTTAACCTGGCTAGGTTTAGGGCATTCAGAGACTTGGACTTTTCCTGACCCCCCACTTTAAAGACAATGCAGATTCCAGCAATTCCTGTAAGTCTTGACCTAACCATAGAGTGTGGGAGCAGAGCTCTGGAGCTAGGAGGAGCCTCCCCTCCCTACCTCCTCATCCAGGGCAAAGGAAAATGAGGATCATTCTGGGTCTTCCTGGGGTACCATTGGTTCACACACCACATCCACCAAAGACCGGCTCAGTTCTCAGTTGCGGTGGATCCACACAGAGAAGGGTGCACATCACTGCTCAGAGAGGCCCCTGCTCTGCAAGATGACATGAGACAGTGGAGGGGTGCCTTCCCACTTCCACGAGGCACCCAGGCCCACCGTCTGGCCTTCATGCCATCCTCTGTGACCCAGAACCCCACACAGCCCCACCCTGGGTGCCTCTTGGGGACCAGCTTGCATGGCCAGGGGGGGACCCACACTGTGTTCCCTTGGCACCAGAGGCCATTGGAGCCCACTTTCCCCTGCACCAACTGCCATGCCCCTGTGTCTGTGCTTTCAGTACTCAAGGGCCTTCAAACTTGGCCCTATCCTGAGTTGGGCCCCAGCTTGTCTGGACATAAGAGAAGGAATGTGACCTGCCCCATCGGAATGGGACTGAAGAGTTTCCTATGCAGCAGGTCACTGTGCAGATTGGTCCACTGGTTCAAAAAACATTGATCAAATGCCTAGGATGGGTCCTACCCTGTGCTTGGCCAAGAGCAGTGACCAAAGTAGATTTTTAAAGTCCCCACCACTGGGGAGCTGCTAGTCAAGTTGGGAAAAGAGACAATAACTAAAATGAGTAAATCATAAAATATGTAAAAGGTGACATAAGGGTTGGGCATTAAACTTAAACCAGTGCTGGGTAGGGGGTCGTGGTTGTGACCAGGGTAGTCAGGACAAACATCTGAGTCACGACTTGAAGTTGGTGAGGGTGTGTGTGTACTGTTGGGGGAAGAGTGTGCCAGGCAGGAGGAGGGGTTCCCTTCTGCTTAGCACACAGCAGAGCAGAGTGGCTGGAGCCAAGGAGGGACAGAGAGCACCGGAGGTGAGGCGAGGCTGGGGCAGGGCAGGGTATAAGCAGATATCGCCAGTTTCAAAAGCCATGTAGGACTTGGGCTCTTACTGTAGAGTAGAAGAATCCCCTGGAGGGTTTGATCTGGCTGAGGTTTAGGGGGATCCCTCTGGCTGCTCTGTGAGTGTAGAGCTGACTGAAGCAGGGAGATCAGTCAGATGTTCATGACCTGGTGTGATCTTCCTATTTCTAACACCACGTGGTAGGTTCTACCATCCCACCTTACAGATAAGGAAACCGAGGTTCCTGGAGGCAAGAACCAGGAGCTGGCTACAGAGCCATGGGATTAATTCAACAGCCTGCTGCCTCTGCAGTGAAGCCCAGGAGGCTTGGGACCAGGAGTCGACTGGACTCCAATGCCTTGGTGGCAGGACCCAAAGCTGAGGCGAATTCTTGGTTTCCAGTGGGGTGCTCTCTCTGTCTTCCCTCCTCTCCCTCTCTCCCTCTTGCTCTCCCCTTTCTCTCTCCAATACGATGGTCATATGCAGAATGTGACCTCTGAGCACTCAAAATATGGCTCAAGAAACTAAGCAACTGAATTTTAAATTTTATTTAATTTTAATTGATTTTCATGAAATTGAAATACAGTGGTCACCCCTTATTTGTGGGTTCTCTTTCTGTGGTGATTGGTAGTCAAGTGTGGCTAGAAATTGTTAAATGGAAAATTCCAGAGGTAAGAAATTATAAGTTTTAAAGAACTTCTATTACAGTTATGATCATTCTATATTTGTAGTTATTAGTTTTGCTGTTACTCTCTTACATGCGAACTAACTTATAAATGAAGCTTTATCATAGGTATGGACTATAGGAAAAATCACAGCATATACAGGGTTGCCTTCATCAGCTCTTCATTGCTGTGACCAAAACTCCTAACAAAACCAACTTAGAGGAGGAAAAGTTTATTGGGGTGCCAGCCCCATCCATGGCTGACAGCAGCCTTGTGAAAGACCCCTGTGAGAGCCACGGCTGAGCAGACTCAGCCCAGGACTGTCAGAGACCATGCTAAACATAGCCATTGTTTCAACCACTATGCTTTGTGTGACTTGCTGTGCAGCCACAGGTAACTAGGAGAGCAGGTGAGGAGCAAAGGCATGTGTCCACCACCCAGCAATGGCCACCACACCTGCCAGCAGAGAAGTGTTGCAGGATGTGTCTGCTGCCTGAATTTGTAAATAAAGTTTTATTAGACACATGCCATTTACATATTAGTTACAGCTGTTTTCTCATCAAAATGGCAGAGTTGAGTACCTGTGGTAGAAGCCAACCAGCCCACAAAGACTGAAATATTTGCTACCTAGTTCTTTCTAGAAATTTGCTGACCTTTGTGATAGAGGGTTAGATTTCCCTGATTTCTTTTTAATATTTTTAGTTGTAGATGGACACAATAACTTTATTTTATTTATTTATTTTTGTGTGGGGCTGAGGCTCAAACCCAGTGCCTTACACGTGCTGTGAGTGCTCTACCACTGACCCACAACCCAGCCCAGATTTCCCTGATTTTTGAGCTCAGGGGTGTCCAAGGAAAGCTGAACAGTGTGGTGTGGGTTGCTTTCCTATAGAAGCTTTCAAAGTCAGCTTGTACTAAGTCTTCCCCACTAGGAAGAGCCCTGAAAGTGTAGGGAGAGGCTGCTCCATGGGTTGGGGTCCCAGAGGGAAGGCAAATCTGTACCCGTTTCCTAGGACTGCACAGCAGATGCCACAAATGGGTGATTCAAAACAAGGGAAATGCATGTTGTGGAGGTCAGCCATGGGAAGCAGGGGGTCGCCAAACCACACTTTCTCTGAAGGCTTTGGGGAGGATCCTCGCTTGCCCCTCTGGGATCCAGTGATTGCTGCAATTGATCCCTGGCTTGTGGCTGCACCACTCCTGTCTGCCTCCATTGTCACGTGGGGCTGGGCCATAGTTGACCCACAGTTGAAATCCAGAATGAGCTAAAAATAAGCTTCATTCACAGAGAACTGCAGGGACTGGGGGTCGCCTGCCTCACAGCACAATGCAGCCTGTGCTGTGTGGCGCTAAAAGTGAAGCCACACCAAGGATGCTGGCTGTGCACCTCACTGTGTGTCAGGCAGCTGGGGACAGTGACCCGGTCAGCTTAGACTGTGACAGGACGCTGAGGAGTGCCCAGGCTGCAGAGACTTGCTTTTTAATATTCTTGAGTGGTTTGGTTCTTTATCAGCAAACCCTTTGATTTTTTTCCAAGTACACCATCAATAACAATTTTAAGAAGCTATAATAATTTTAAGCTATAGGTTGGTGTTCTCTAGGTCAAAGCAGAAACCATGGGACTTTATTTGGGCAGAAGCCATGACCTCCTCCACCTCCTGTCCCTCTGTCCCACCCAAGCAGATATCTCGTCCTGGCCATCCCCAGCTCTGCTCTGCAGTCACTGTCAGCCCTGTCATGACTTGGCTTGGGACTGGCTGGAGACCAACAAGGATGCACCAGGAAAGATTGCAAATCTGCCTAAATTTACATATAGATTTCCCAGGGTGGGGAGACTCCCATTTTTCCCTGCTGAGGTGAGATTGCTCTTGATTTTCTGACCACCAGAGGTTAGCTTGATGAGGCAGGTGCTGCAGAGTGGGTTTCTGAGATTTGGGGGTGGCATAGGGTGGGAATTGAGCATCAGGAGTTGCTGATCTTGGGGTCTGCTCAGATGTACACGTGGGGGCTCCTTTTCAGAGGGGGATGCTGCGGAGTCCCTGTGTCCCTAATAGCGCAGGGATGAAGGCAACCTCTGGGTACCCTCCCTCAATGCTCCAGAAACATCAATTCATAAAACAAGCTCCCACCACTTCTGCACTCCCATTTCCTCCTTTCCTCTCCTCCTGCAGCTGATTCTGCATCTCTCTCTGGGGCTGACGGGGCTGGTTAGCTTAATGTGCCTCCCTGGCCGTCAGATAAATGGTGTACCATTAGTCACCTCTTTTTTTTTTATTCATTCTGTTATTTTTCACTTCCCTCACCCCTCCCACCTCCTTTTCCCTCTGTACAGTTCCTTCTTCCTCCATTCTTGTCTCCCTCCCACCCCCCATTATGTATCATCATCCGCTTATCAGCGAGATCATTTGCCCTTTGATTTTCTGAGATCATTAAGACCTCTTTAACAACCATATTTCTTCCTCTGGATGAGGACTCAATATCTCCTACATGAAAGATGGTCTGAAAAGCCCCCATCCCTGACTTGAAGTTCTGAGCCAAGTGGAGATTTCGGAGCCCTGACAGCTGTGACAGCCTACTCCTCTGTCCCCTCTGGTTGACCAGACATGGGAAGCGGGAGTCTTCCTTTGACTGACTGATGCCTTCTGTGATGCTCCTCCCACTGAGCACCGGCTTCCCACCTGACCTGTAGTTCCAAGGGCGCTCTCTCCTGGGGCCCTGCTAGAGGCAGGTGGCTCCCCTGGCCTACCACAACCACAGTGTGGATTCCCAAGAAATCTTGCTATACCCTGGAAAGAGGTAAACTAGTTGGACACTGGGTGACTACTCATTGGAGGGTCCTCTCAAATCACTCACCAGCTGCCAATTTAAGTGGACTTTTCTGTGACACCAGACCAGCTCTCCCCAAACCCATCCCGCAGAAACTGTCCCCAATGCCACTCAACTATGTTTCCCTCCATCACTATTCAGCCCGTCTCTCCCCTGCCAGTCTTGCCCTTCCCTGGCCTCTTCTTTAAGAGGTCCTGTGTTAATCAAGGTAACTCAGGTGAATGGAAGGGGAGAAGGTGGTGACAGGGGACCTGGGATCTCCTCTCTTCAAGAACAAAGATGAGCTGATCAAAACATGCCACCACCACCAAACAGTTTTAGAAAAAATATTCATACCAGAAAGGAAGGAAGGAAGGAAGGAAGGAGAAAGAAAGAAGGAAGGAAGGAAGAGGAAATAAGGGAGGGAGGAAGGAAAATCCTCAGAATAGGAAACAGTTAAGGAACAAGTGCCACAGCAGAGGTTGATACCTGATGATCTCATTTTTCAAGATAGGGGCTTTAAAGGGGGGAGGTAGGGACATCTGGAAGTCACTCAAGGTGATATGAGTGGAATAGAGTCCCAGCTTAACCTGGAACAGTGAACTGTTACCCAGAAGGTGGAGTAAAGCAGACAAGAAAGACTTCACCTATGGGAACAGGGACTTGGATAAAAGAAAGAAAGAAAGAAAAGAAAGAAAAATAGAAAGAAAGAAAGAAAGAAAGAAAGAAAGAAAGAAAGAAAGAAAGAAAGAAAGAAAGAGAGAGAGAGAGAGAGAGAGAGAAAGAAAGAAAGAAAGAAAGAAAGAAAGAAAGAAAGAAAGAAAGAAGGAAGAAAGGAAGGAAAAAGGAAGGGAGGGAGGGGAAAAGGGAAGGAGAGAAAGCAAAGAAAAAGGAACCATTCTTCAGATTAAAACCCCATGATTATGTGAAAAAGAGGCAGAGTGATTTTTGCTGCTGAGAGATTGAGAAGCCCAACTATGAGAGGACCCTCAGAACAGATTCAGACCATTTATACCCCTGAGTGTTGGCAGAGACAAATATGAAATCTGTCTACAGGAACAAGAGCCTACTGGATGCTCACAGGACCATGGCAAATGCTCAATGTAAGTTTCCAACCAAAGACATTACAAAACATCCACCTAAACAAACCACCACGAGAGACAGTAGAAGTAACCAAGGAAGAATCAGCTCCCTACTCACTGAAATTAATAGAATATCTGAACATTAAAGTGTACTGAAAACTATGTGGAAGCAAAAGAAGAAATCAGAGCCATAAAGCAAGAAGAGGGCATTTTGAAACAAGGGAAAGAAGACCTGAAAAACCATCCAAGAGATCTAGAAGTGAAACAAATCTTTGTTGGAATTGTAAATTAATTTTGAGATAAATAGCAGAGCCCCAAACACCAAAGAATTAGAGACATGGAAGGAATCATCCAAAATGAAGCACAGAGATATAAAGAGATAAAAAATATGAAAATATAGAAGTACAGCAAAGAAACCTGGAAGATAGGGTGAGCAGGTTGAACATGTTTTCCAACTTAGAAGAAAAAAATAAAGAGGACGAGGGAGAAGAAAGTTCAACATGTGAAAAGACAAGAGTTTTCCATAAGTGAAGAAATGAATCATCAGAATGAAAACAGGATAGATAAAAAAATAAATACACATCTGACATACTGTGGAGAAACAAGAGAGCATCAAAGACACAGGGATCTTAAAAACAACCAAAGAAATAAGACTAACTGCCTGAAATGACAATTTGATGGACAGACTTCTCAGCATCACCAATGGATGCCAGAAGACAATGCTAGATATCTTCAAAGTACTGAGTGAATGTGTCTTTTAATGTAGCATTAACTACCTAGCTAAAAGATCATCCAGAAGTGAGTGTTGTTAATGCAGACGTTTTCAGAAACAGAGATTTTACTATTATTCTTGGATACTACTGGGAGAACTATTAAGAGGTTTCCTTCAGTTGGAGTGGAAATTACTTCTGGAGAGATTTAAATGATAGTCAAACTACTTAGCACTATCTATAAAACATATTAATCATTATCATTAATAATGATAATGATGAGAAGTCAGGAAGATTAAAAATAAAGTAAACATAAAATACTAACCAGCAATAACCTGCAAAATGGGAGGAAGAAATTGAAGTCTGAGCAGTAAGATTATAGGTACAAGTCCAAATACAGCTGTTAAATCCCAATGCATCAGTAATTACAATAATAGTAAATGTGTTAAACTTGCCTGTTAGTTGAGAGAGACTAACTGGATGAAAAAAGTCCAAGTATACAAAAATATTTTAAGATACAGTTAAATCCAACAACACAGAAAGCTTGAAAATAAGGGTTGGAAAAATATGTATGCCCAAGAAAGCTGTGTAGAAATATTAATACTAGACAAAGGAGTCATTGGGACAAAAGCAAGTCTGTATTCAATGATAAAAGAATTCTTCCAGAAAATATACTAGACCTGAGCCATTGTGCATTGATTTGTTCTCACCTGCACAAAACAAAACCAATGGAGAAAGTAAAATCCCACAATCATAGTGAAAAGATTTTTAACACATCGCTGTCAGAAAGTCATAGCATAAATTAGTAAGAACATAGAGCCACACAATAACAAACTTGATCTAAACATACCCTGAAGCCAAATATTCTTTTCAGACATCAGACTCTTAAAACTTAATCAGGTATTAGGCTACAAAGGAATTTCAGTGACTACCAGAGAATTGGTATAACTTCCACTCTGATACTAAAAAATAAAACATAAAATCCCAAATTTAGAGGTAAAAAGCATACTTCTGTTGAGTGCGGTAGTGTGTGCCTGTTATCTCAGAAGCTTGGGAGGCTGAGACAGGAAGATGGAGAGTTCAAGGCCAGCCTCAGCAAAAGTGAGGCGCTTAGCAACTCAGTGAGAGCCTTTCTCTAAATAATATACGAAATAGGGCTGGGGGTGTGGCTCAGAGGTCGAGTGCCCTGAGTTCAATCCCCGGAACCCCACCACCAAAAGAAAAGCATACATCTAAGTAATTCCAAAGATGAATCATAAAAAATTATCAAGAGGGCACAGGAGCGGGGCGCTCCCGCGGCAGCTCAGAGTGCGCGGGCGGCGCGCGGGGCTGGTCGCTGTGGAGCTCTCGGCAGGCGCCTCTGGTTGGCGAGCCGGGCTGCCTGCGTCTGGATCTCTCCGCACGCCAGGAGCCAGGCCCGAGGCCCGACTGCAGCGCGGGGCGCGTCCCGGAGGCGGCGGCTTCAGGCTTGGGCTCTCCAGCGCCGGGGGACCGGGCTGAACGACCGGTGCCTGCCCCACGCCGCCGCGGTGTCTGGCCAGGTTCGCGCCGCTGGGGCAAGCATGCAGAAGTACCTGCTGGAGCTGATGGCGGAGAAGGACTCTCTGGACCCCTCCTTCATGCACGCGCTGAGCCTGGTGAACCCAAGAAATAGAAGTTTCAAAAATGAGAAGACAGGATGAAGAAAAGCACATTGACGTGGTGATTAATAAGAACGTGAAGCTGGGACAGGTGTTAATTCCTGTAAAACAATTTCCTAAGTTCAACTTTGTGGGGAAGCTTTCGGGTCCACGTGTATATGAAAAAATTGTCATCAAAAGGAAAAAAATATCTTTGATTAACTAGTGTTAAAACAAAGAGGTTTACTAAATATGTTAATCCATACTTTTACCATAAGCCTCACCTTTCATTTTAAAGGTTTCCATAGAATTTAGTTATTTTATCTTTCAGCCATATGCAGTTTTTTTTCCTCTTGCCAACACGCTTTAAAGGGAAACCAATTATAAGTGCAAATAATGTGGTATTCTTTTGTAACTCAAGTCTTGAAATGTTCTGTAGTGTTAAGCAAAGTCTCCTCTTGCTTGATACTAAATAAATTTTTGAAAGAAAAAAAATTATCACATATTTAGAACTAAGGGACAGTCAAACATGGGATATAACTAATGCAGTAACAGTAATTTAAAACACATGTTAGTTAGCAAGTTACAGTGGAAATTTATAAAGTAAGCATTCAATACAAGAAATGGGAAATTAATATTAGAGAAATGGAAGTACAGAAATAATAAAGACAAGGACAGAAATTCAAGAACAGAAAATAGACAAAAGAAAGAACTAGCAAATGTGCAGTGGATTCTTTAAGAAGACAAAGTAAACTTTTGGAATTAAAGATCATGAAAAAAAGGCAAAAAACACAAGTGAACATTATCAGGAAGGCACAAATTCACAGTAGAATTCATTAGAAAAATTTTAAAAGCCCATGAGCAACTCGATGTAAAACAAGTTATAGCAGATGAAACAGACAAATGTATAAAAATATAAACTATCAAAAATTTCAAAAAGTAATAGAAAAAAGGAAACCTGTGTGTGGTATAATAAAAATAAATATTTGGTCTTCGTACCCAGATCCAAGCTCAGAGTTGCTAAAATCCTTGGGATTTTCCTGAGTGAAAAGAATGTCTCTTGTTCTTCTACAGTTTGGGTTAATGAGGTGAAGACTGGTGGTGCACCTGTGGCTTGGAGATGGATGCTGGTCACCGGGAACTGGGGCCTTCCAGCTTCATTCCCTGACCTCCAGATCAAGGAGGGGGCAGAGGCTGCATTTAATCACCAACTTCCAGTGATTTAACCATCATTGCAATAATAAAACTTTAGTACCACCCTCAAGGAGTTCCTGGATTGGTCAGTATATTCGGGTGTTGAGATGGTGGTACACTTGGGAAGGGCCTGGAAGCTCCATGCCCTCCTCCCCTCAGGCCTTGCCTCCACACCTTTTCCATTTGGCTCTTCTGAGGGGTCGTTTGTAATTATACTGTAATTAGAAGTAGAATACTTTCTTCAGTCCTGAAAGTCATTCTAGAGAATCACTGGATCTGAGGTTGATTGTGGGAACCTCCAAGTTTGCAATCAGGGGATGGGGATGCAGGCAACCTGGGGCACCTGCCTAGCCCCATTAGCATCTGGCATTAGGTGGGAGCTGTTGTACAGGGACTGTCCCTTAACTTGTGGGGTCTGCATCAACCATAGATGTCAAAATTGAATCAAATTGTTGGGCATTGTCTGCTCCAAATTCACATATTGAAATCCGAGACCCAGGGTGATGGCATTAGGAGGTGGGCTTTGGGGAGGTGATTCGGTCCTGAGTACATAAAAATAACTCAGATTGAAGGCCTAAATGTGAGAAGGCAAAATGTTAAGAAAAATATGGACTTTTTAGGAGAAAATATAGGAGAATTTTTAGGACATTTAGAGAAAGATGTGGTAAGATTCCAAAAGCATAATATACAAAATAAGAAATACATTTAACTTTTGCAATACTTAAAGTTCATAAACCAAAAAGATACTGCGACAAAGTAGAAGGACAAGCTGTACTCTGGGAGATGTTTAAAAACTACCACACTGCTCAGTTAATATGGGATGGGTTGAAGGAAGGAAGGAAGGATGGATGGGTGGATGGGTGGGTGGATGGGTGGATGGGTGGATGGTGGGTGGATGGGTGGATGGGTAGATGAATGGGCGAATGGGTAGATGGGTGGATGGTGGATGGATGGGTGGATGGGTAGATGGATGGATGGTGGATGGATGCATCAGGGGATGAACAGACAAATGCAGGGGTGGAGGGATGAGTGGATTAGAGGACTAAAAGAGAGGTACTTATTTAATTTTTCTGCCTGTCCTTGTAATGGGAAGGAAGACTGGGTTTTGTTTGTTTTACTGTTTTAACATAGTGTATTAATATAAAATCTGAAGTAAAGTAAGGCAGATCAGGAGACATCTGCCATCAGAAAGACAATTTTATTCACAGTTCCCAGAGAGGGAGGACACACACCATGGGGAGGGGGCGAGGACACAGGGGGAGCACCAGGGTCTGTTGTGAGGCAGAGGGAGGGAAGGGAACTGTGGATGAGTGTCTTTATTGTAGTTCTCCCACAAAGGAATGGAAAAGGCAGAGCAGGCAGGCTTATACTGGCTAGTGTGAGTAATTTCTGGGTGCTGCGGTGCATGGGACTCTTCCACCTTTCTGGTACCTGGCCCTGGAATGACAAGGGCAGTGTCAATTGTGGCCTCCATGTGAGCTCAGTGAAGGAGATGGGGGGAGTGCCGGCCCTGGGTGGGCTGTTGTGTATTTGGGAATCATGCCTCCTGAGTGGGGGTGGTGTGGGGAGGAGGGGAGGGAGGCAGGAGGCCATAGCAGGTGATCCAGGCAGGTCATGCAGTGGTCCAGGACAGGTCACATCCAGCAATCAGATTCAGAGCAGGTGTGGAAACCCAGTTTGTAGGAACCAGAGCATGGTGCCTGAGCCCCTCCCCTCCCTGTCTCTATCTCTGTTTCCCAGTGAATGGCTGCCCTGTCTGTAGCCTCGGGACACAGGATGAATCAGAGTGCCCAAAGCAAGAGTTCACTTATTGGTGTACCTTATTTTTGGCGCCTGGCACCCAAGGCCCAGCAGAGCCTGCCCAAGCCCTGGTTCTTACCTTCACCTGCTGTGGCAGATAAGGGACAGGCTGAGGGAAGTGATGCCCATGCCCCACCCCAGCCTCTAATGTGTATCAGCCCATCTCTGCCCACTTGCCTCACATGCCAAGACCAGCTTGTTGCCTGAACGCTTTTCCACCAAGCCCCCTACATGTGCAAAGTACCTCTGGCTTGGGTGAGTGAAATCTAGCCTGGACTGATCTTTTGATTATTCATTTGTGGTGCTGGGATGGAACCCAGGGCCTTGCGCAATGTCCGAAAATTGCTATGTGCCAGCCCTATGGAATGCCTTGTAGTAGCAATTTTGCAACATTCAAATGGCTACCCAGCTATCCACTTTTCTGCTGGGAGTGGTGTTCTGACACAGGCACTCAGTGGCCCGTGACATGCAATGCGCAGACCAGCATGGGGGTGCCTCAGCCCACTCTGCCTCCAGCATCCACTGTGCGAGGAGCTGACTGGATGGAGTGACTCCCCCCAGGCTTCAAATCAGGGAGGTCACTCCCTCTGGATACACCTGGCCAGGCCTGGATTCACCCACCCAATCCTGGAGCCACTAGGAAGCCTCTGCTGCTTAGGAACATTTGCTCAATCTCCTAGTGCGCCCTGTTACACAGCAGGCACTTCCCGGGAGCCCAAGTGTAACTAACAGTGTCCCCATCCTCAGCAGCCTGCAGGCCTGAGGGTGATAGAAAACCAACCACCCAACATGGAAGAAGCAGGAACAGCTCTGTCATTTGCAGCCCCTGGTGCAAAATGCAAACTCAGAGCCCGTGATCAAAAATTACTGAGAACTTCAAGTCCACGAGGGTCCCCGCTTGATTACAACTGGCTTTGGGGAGGAGGCAGGAGGCCAAGGTGTGTGGAGAAGCTGTATCTACCCAGACAGGGGGAAAGGGACAGGGGTGAGGGCCTCAGGGAGGAGAGGGGAGGCACTATTTAAATCCTGTTATTGCAGCGATAATATCAGAGACTTGGAAGATGAAAAGTTGTTGCCAGGTGGGAAAAGTCGGGACTGGGATGGAGCAGGTGAGTAATCCAGGTACACAGTAGCCACTAGAAGCACGGGAAGTAGGAGGCTCTGGCCTCCCTGGATCTGCAAGCAGCTAGGCCAGCCAGAGAAGAATGCAGAGGGGCTCAGATGGCAGATCAGTTACCTGTGCCACCTGATAACTTTCCCCACTCCTGAGCAGCTGGAAGCTAGGCAAATTTCTCAGAACTCCTGGTGTCAGGAACTGGGTGTGGCTCAGCTAGGTCCTTTGGCTCATTGGCTCTCACAGCTCACAGTCAAGATGGTGGGGTTGGAGTCATCTCCAGGCTGGCCTGAGGGAGGGTCCACTGCCAAACTTTCTTATGTGGCTGTTGGCAGGATTCAGCTCTTCGCTGGCTGGTGGCCAGAAGCCTCCCTCAGTTCCTTGCCCTGTGGGCCTCTCCACAGATACACCCTACTCCAGTATGACAGAGGAGAGAGACTGGGGTCAGGCAGAGCCACAGTCTTTTTATGACCTAATATTGGAAGTAAGAGTCCATCACTTTTGCTCTATTTTCTCACTAGAAATGGGGTGTCAGCTCCAGCCCACACTCCTGAGGTGGGGGATCATCATGCCACTAACAGGACCAGCCTGTAGCACCCAGGGACTGTATGAGATTCAAATCCAGTTGCTTCTCTGGGGAACAACAAAAGGGTTACAGGTGTGGTTAACACTTGTATCAGCAGACTTTAAGTAAAGGACAAGAGTTTTGACAATGTGGGTGGATCTCATTCCATCAGTCCCAGCCTCAAGAGCCAAACTCAGTTTTCCTGAGAGGAGGGAATTCTGTTTCTGCTCCTGCTTGAGTCTACAGTCTGTTGCCTGCCTGGGCACTTCCTTAAAATAAATCTGTTAATATTTACACATACATATTCTATTGGTCCCTTTTCTCTGTGGATACGGGCTTGTGCCTGGGAGGAAGCATCATGGAGGCTGTCCTGGAGGCTGCCCTGCTAGTTCAGCTTCCTGCAGCTGCTGTAGCAGAGTGCCACAGACTGGCAGGCTTGCACAGCACAGACTCACTTCCTGTCAGTTCTGGAGGGCTCAAGCCTGACATGGTGCCCTGGTCAGGGTTGGTGTCCTTGACTTGCAGATGGCTGCCTACATGTGTCTTCCCTCACAATGTATCTAGAATCCCCATTTCTTCTCATGAAGACACCCACCAGTAAGGTTGCACTAGGGCTGGCCTGAGTGACCTCATTTTGACTTGGCTGCCACTGTAAAGACAGTATCTCCAGGAGGCACCCATGGGGGGTTCCAGGGGGAAGATTAACTGGCCCCAAACAGAACTGAAGAAGAAGCTGTTCAAGCACTGGTGGGTGTTGAACCAAGAGAAGCAACTGAGGCATCAGGTGGTCGGGGCTGTGATAGATGAAGGGCTGATCACACGGCATCACCTCAAGAAGTGGACATCCAGTGCACCTGCCAATATTACTCTGTCAGGAAGAAATGTGGAAAACTCCTGCTGCAGATCCGGCTTGCTCAGAAAGAAAAGGCAGCAATGGAAGTGGAAGTCCCTTCAAAACCAGTCAGGACTAGTGAACCACAGCCCGAACAACAAAAGAAGATCACCCCCCCGCCAGGATGCAGACATGGAGAATCTTGCGAATGAGAGCTAAAGTTCTTACCTCTTCTGCCAGATTTTCAACTGGAGCCAACAGGATTTAGTGGCTGTTTCAGAGGGTTTTGAAAAAAGCATTAACTGCTTTCACTCATCCCCATTCCTCTTACATGATGGCTTACTGACTTCCCCTGGAGGGACATTTTGGGAGGGAAGAGGGTAGAAAAGAAAGATTCAAGAGAGCCCAACTTCCACTTATAATAAATCCCTAGAGCTTTGACTGAAGTGTGTGATAAAGTGCAGAAATGGCGGATGGGCCAAGAAAAGGTCTATGGGTGTGGATGGAGATAGTCTAGAAACACAGACTTGCTTGAGCAAAAATAATGAGGAGCTAGTCTTTGGTGACCTGGTCTCTGTTTCTCTCCAACTTTCCATTTCTGACAATAATAGAGGTTATTGTAGGAATGATATGGGGTAAGTATCCTGATCCCAGTCTTGCCTTGGCCCCTGTGTGACCAGGATGGGCAGGTCACTTTACTTCATGGTTCATCTTGCTTCCTTCACTGGATTATATTTTTAATAAAATGAATACCAAACATTAAAAAAAAAGAAAAGAGTAGAAACAGGGGGTATCGCAATACCAGAACTTCAACTATACTACAAAGCAATAGTAACAAAAACTGTATGGTATTGGCACCAAAATAGACATGTAGATCAATGGTACAGAATAGAGGACACAGACACAAACCCAAATAAATACAATTTTCTAATACTAGACAAAGGGGCCAAAAATATGCAATGGAGAAAAGATAGCCTCTTCAACAAATGGTGCTGGGAAAACTGGAAATCCACATGCAACAGAATGAAACTAAACCCCTACCTCTGCACAAAACTCAACTCATAATGGTTCAAGGACCTTGAAATCAGACCAGAGACCCTGCATCTTATAGAAGAAAAAGTACGTCCAAATCTTCACCTTGTTGGTTTAGGATCAGACTTCCTTAACAGGACTCCCATAACACAAGAAATAAAAGCAAGAATCAATAACTGGGATAGATTCAAAATAAATAGATTTCTCTCAGCAAAGGAAACTATCAGAAATGTGAAGAGAGAGCCTACAGAGTGGGAGAATATCTTTGCCAATCATACTTCAGATAGAGCACTAATCTCCAGAATCTATAAAGAACTCAAAAAACTCTACACCAAGAATGCAAATAATCCAATCGACAAATGGGCTAAGGAAATGAATAGATACATCACGGAAAAAGATCTACAAGCAATCAACAAACATATGGAAAAATGTTCAACATCTCTAGTAATAAGAGAAATGCAAATCAAAACCACCCTAAGATTCCATCTCACCCCAACTAGAATGGTGATTATCAAGAATACAAGCAACAATAGGTGTTGGAGAGGATGTGGGGAAAAAGGTACACTCATACATTGCTGGTGGGACTGCAAATTAGTGCAGCCACTCTGAAAAGTAGTGTGGAGATTCCTTAGAAAACTTGGAATGGATCCACCATTTGACCCAGCTATCCCACTCCTCGGCCTATACCCAAAGGACTTAAAATCAGCGTACTACAGAGATACAAAGATACAGCCACATCAATGTTCATAGCTGCTCAATTCACAATAGCCAGACTTTGGAACCAACCTAGATGTCCTTCAATTGATGAATGGATAAAGAAATATATATATACACACAATGGAATATTACTCATCTATAAAGAATAATACAATTATGGCATTTGCAGGCAAATGGATGAAATTGGAGAATATCATGTTAAGTGAGATAAGCCAATCTCAAAAATCCAAAGACCAATGATCTCACTGATAAGTGGATGATGACACATAATGGGGGGTGGGAGGGGGGCAAGAAATGAGAAATAAGGGACTGTATAGAGGGAAAAGAGAGGTGGGAGGGTGGGGGGGAAGGAACAAATAATGGAATGAATCAAACATCATTACTCTATGTAAATGTGTGAATATGCAAATGGTATGCTGTTACTCCATGTACAAACAGAAACAACATGTATCCCATTTGTTTACAATTAAAAAAAAAGACTATATGTCCAAATACAGTCAGTCATAGGTCCTAGGGTTATGATTTCAACATTTGACACTGGGATACCCAGTTCAGAGTACCCACAGATATATTGCCTGCTTACCACAGTCTGTATGAGTCAGTGTAAGCTTCCACAACATAACACTATGAGTGAGTGGCTTAAAACAAACACACACTTAGGTTCTCACAGCGCTGGAGGCTGAAAGTCTGAGGACAGGGGCGGACCTGTTGGGTCTGGTGAGGGTTCTCTTCCTACCCTGTTCAGATGGAGGAAAGAGAAGGTGATAAAGTTCTCAGGTGTCTCCTCTCTGGGCACGGATACCAACATGAGGGCCCCACCCTCACGCCTTCATCTAACCCTAATCACCTCCCATGTTCCATCTCCACATAGCATCACCTCAGGAGCTAGGGCTTCCACGTGTGAATTTGAGGGCAGGCACCATGGGGTTGCTGGGGCTCATGCAAAGTTGAGCTGCCATTGTCAGTTGCCCACCAATCCCTTCCTTGGCCAAGAATCTCCAGGCTGGGGACTACCTAGGCAATGGCCACTGGCACTGACAAGCCTGGTCAACTTTCCCTGGGGCTTGGGTACCATCTGCTGCCTAGACTGAGATAGGTGCTGGTCGTAGGAGGCAAAGCCACCAGGAAGCTGGGAGCTTATTGAGGCTGCAGTTGGGGGAGAAGGTGATTCCAGGGAGACCCCACTGACCCTTTTCAAAGGTTCTTCTCTTTGATACCCCAGCCTAGGGTCTTCTCCAGCAACTGAGTTATCAGGTTGCACAAAGAAACCCCCCAGAATGTTCCTGACCTTTGGCATACATGCATTTCCCCAGTTCCACTCCTACCTGCTGCCCCACACTCCCTCCTAGGGACTCCACTGCACCAATGGCAGTGTTTGGGTACCTTACCTGCCTCCATCTTTATCTTTGTCCTTGTCCTAGCTGTGGTCTGTACCCCCAGATGGGGGGAGAGGCAGCCCTGGTTCTGGGCTGGCCCCTGTTAACATACACAGCCTGGGGCTGGTGAGGTCTTCCAGACCCCCAAGGCCGTTTGATGGGCTGGGGCCAGCTAAGCCACAAGCAGAAATGGCAGCCCTGTGTGTGGAAGCCTGTGCTGATGGATTCAGAGTGCTACCCCACACCACCGCCTGAGCTGGGATTCCTTTGGTCATGTCTCACTGGAACTGTTTCTGGGCTTTTGCTGGTTAACACCATCCTGGCCAGGCCCTGTCTGGGGCATTGCGTGTCCTGCTGTCCTTTTGCACACTTCTCTGGAACCAATGTTCCGGGAAATGCAGAGACCTTTGAAAAGAGAATCAAAGCAAACCTCAGGCCCAGGCTAAGCAAACCCCAGTACTTAGCATGTTGGATCAGGGCATGAAGCCCAAAAACTAAAACACACAGACAATGTGCATACACTGGATATTTAGATAAAATCACATATATTTATTCACATGCCAGGAATATGTGCCTACTAATATCACATGTTTTGAAAGCACACAAACACACATCGATCAAAGTTGCAAAAATCTGGTGTAGCAATCAATGCTGATTAGGTTCTTACTTTGATTAACAAAAATAAATATCAAATTTACAGAGAGGTGCCCAGGAGGGACACTGGCTGAACCAGGTATGAGACTACTCTCGTCTTTGCTGGATCTCAGATCAGAATGGTGTTTCCTGGGAAGCAGGCCCTGCAGGTGGACAAGGCTGGCCTGCCATTTACCTGTAGAACCCTATATGTTACATGTAGGTAGGTGGCTCCCAAATCTACGATGGCAGCCCTGGTCCCTCATTTCCCATGCCCCCCCAGCTGGTTGCCTGTGCTGAGACCCAGTGATGCCCAGTGGGGCGCAGGCTCCATGCAAGGCCAGAGGGAGTCAGCCATGTTGCCAGCACCTGAGGACAGCCCCTTCTGGCCTCCTCTAATCCAGCCCCACACTCTGGGCTTCAGGTCTGGTCCACCCTGGATGAGCTTTCTTCAGAGCAGTATGCAAAGGACTAGAAAAATGGGTCCCTCTCTAGCCACAACTTTATGCCAGGGAACAGGCAGTGGCAAGGGACTGTGGGGTTCTCCTGGGGCAGCCACAACAAAGTGCCACAAAATGGGTGACCAGAGAATGCCTGCTATCACAATGCTGGAGGCCAGAGACTGGAAAGCATGAGTTGGCAAAGTGGGCTCCCTTGGGGGCCCTGGGAGAGGAGCTATTCCAGGCCAGGGGGACACCAAGCCATGGCTAAGCCATTTACCTGTCATTTCTATAAAGGAGAGGAGAGGAGAGCAGAGCAGCATTCCCAAACTGTCCTGGGTCACTCCAGCCTGGAAGCACCCCCTGCTCCTTCCCGTGATCCCCTGTCCCAGCAGCACAGATGAGATGGAGGGCATTGGGGAGCCCTGCATCTGCACTGAGTGCCATCTGTCTGAGGATGGCTTCCTCGGGCTGCCACATACCAGGGGCATGCAGAAGTCCCCAGGAAGCCTGGAGGGCTGACAAGATGGGACAACAGGAGTCTCAGACGGGGCTCTGCCTCCAGCCAGCTGTGAGGCCTGGGCCAGGTGCTTCCTCTCCACAGCCTCAACCTTCTGGAGTATCAGCAGGCAGGAGGGATGCTTCTTGCCAGGTGGCATGGACTGAATGTGTTCAAGTGTCCCCTGATAAAGCTCCCCGGGCAAGAGTCACGATGACCTTGTCCATTAGTGTGTCCCTGTGACTGCAGTCAGGGTCTGGTCTTCAGCAAGTGCCCAGCCTAGGTGAATGAATGAAGGATGGCAGGAGAAATCCAAAGTGTAACAGCAGTGGGAGGGAGGGACAGCCCCATTGGAGGATGAGAGGACAAGAAACCTAGAGGGTTCACCGACCCCTGGGTACAGGTCCCCTGGGGCCAGGCATGGCATTAAAAAATTTACCATTATTAATTCAACAAACACTCACGACTGCCTTGTGAAGTTAGTGCCATTGTTATATCCATTTTACAGGTGGGGAAACTGAGGCACAGAGGCTGAGAGACTTGTTCAGGGTCCCAACAACTGCTAGGGCAGAAGACAGAGGCCAGGACTAGACCCAGCTGTGGACTCCAGGCTCTCAACTCCCACAGTAGTCTGCCTTCCTGCCTTCAAATTACCCCAGTTCCCCACCCCAAGGAGCAGAGGAGGAACGTAGAGTAGAGCCGGGATGAGGGGCAGGAGAGGAGGGCTTCATCACACTGGGGACCTGATCCTCATTGCCAGCCCTGGAAGCACGGCCCAGACTGCAAACCCAATGGCCCCAGGCACCTGTGTGTGACTGGCCACAGAAGTTTGTGAAGGAATGAAGACAAACACTGAGGCTTCGGAACAGCTGTCCAGAGAGACCAGTGCTCCCCACAGAATCCCAGAGTTTACACCTGAGAGAGGTTGGCACCATTTCAGGGTCCCTGCAAAGAGACAGTGGGGGCCAGCAAGTGGTTTCCACAGGTGATGACTGGCAACCACCTTTCCAAATTCCCCTTAATTTAGACTAAGTGGGATCGAGCTCTGTCTTACGAAGGCTGAAGATTGAATCACAGATGACAGGGTGGTTTCTAAAACAACTTTGAAACTACACGCAGAAAAACAGCTAGTAAAATAGAATTTGCCAAGTCAAATTCCTTGTGCTTCTAGAATGAAGGGAAAGAGACAATTTGCAATCAACACTTCCATCATGTGTGAATGAAGAGGTTCGAGGATGATGGAAAAGTTAGTGCTCATTCCACCTGGGACCCAATGCACCAGCGTAACCCAATGAACCACTGACCCTGGACACTGCCTACTTTTCCCACCAGGTGCCTCCCAGCCACGCTTCTGGACCCAGGCCCACCTGGTTCCCTCTTTCCTGCCCCTCCACCCGGTGCCATCTCCCTCTCCTCTGAACTCCTGCAGACCTTCATGAAAAGCACCATTCTGATTGCTTGCTGTCTTGGAGGAATTGGAATCTCTGTACCACTTTATTAAACACTTAACTGTGTACCAGGCACTTGGCAGACATTATTCCTCTTAATCCTCACACTGCCTCCATGCAAATAGTTATTGCCCTATTTTATTTTTTTTCAAAGTCATATTTTAATTCAGACTGAACAAACAAGCAGAAAAGTGAAAAAGCTAACTGTATTAGCAGACACAGGTGTAGCAAGGTTAAAACAGTGGGTAATTAACAGAACTATTTACATGCATATTTACAAGTAACCCTTTTATATACAAGTTTCAGTTAATTGGAAAAAGATTTGACATTAAGTAAAAATACTACTTAAATATGGCCAAGGTGGTACATTATAGAAATATTAGAAAAGTGATCCTCAAGGTATATTGATTACAAAGCAGATGAAAACTTGAATGACAAATATCTAGTAAAATTCTCTAGTTTAAAAAAAAAAGGTCAATGCAACTCATGCTAAAAAGCAAAAGTGAGAAAGTCATATAAATAAAAGCAGAATAATGTTCATTGCCTTCGGGCAATGAAGTTAGTGAGGTGAAACAACAAAATAATTCTTGAATTAGAATAAATTCTCAGTGAAGGGTGAGTCTTGATTGTTTAGTAGGGGAGTTCTAAGATCTTTTTGTTTTGTTTTTTCCATTAATGGCATTTTTAAAGCCCTTGGTATGAAATAGTATCTACATATGTAAATCAGTTGTTGGTATATTCCAATATTTTAAAGATATCATGATTGTGATTAGTATGAGACATAAATATCAAACTGAAATAAAATCTATAATAGTCATACATAAAAATGAATGCTACATTTTTGCAGTAATATGTATTTCTACACTGACTTTTCCCCCTCAAGAACTTAAGTTATAAATATCTAATGAGGTAGCAAAATTTATTTTCAACATTTCATTTATTTCAAAATCAATTCTTTTGTAGCCAAAATAGTGGAATTAGCTGTAAATAATAAACTATTTTATATATATACACATTTTAAGTTATAGGGAATAAAGTTTATTTTGGAAGATAGTGTTAAACAAAATTAAAGGTGCATACATTAGTAACATAACTCAACATCCTTAATTTGGTATAAGTGTGACACATTTTCTTGCTTTCCTGTGTTCTGCTAAATCACCATACCTAAACTGTTTCATAAAACTGAAATGCTGAAATTTAACTTTCCTGTTTTCACTTACACTCTGATTCCAAACAAAACTTTTCATAAGCTTCTTCAATCTCTGGGTCCATCTCATCATCAATATCATCCAAATATGGATCACCACTCCCTGATAAATCTGTTCCATTTTCTTCATAATCTGGAAAATGTCCTTTCAAGTAATTCTTGATATTTCTCTTGGTAATCCACATCAGCTGTAGTGAAAGGAACACCATCATATGTATAAAATGTTGGTTCATTCATAAAGTAGTTAGGATCATTTTCAGGTGTTGCTTCTCTGTATGTTGAAGTTGCATGAACTCTACCCCAATTACTTGACTGGAGTTCTACAAGCTTCAAGAGCATCTGTTTTAGATACCTGCTGCAGTTTGCATCCAGGACATTTTCAATTCTCTGAATAATTTCTCCATATGAGTCTTTCCTTTTTCCTTCCAGGAATCTTCCAAAACTGACCCTGTCAACTTCAGTAATTTTACTGCACAAGAAGAGGGCATTCAGCAATTGCCACAGACCAACCTGAAGGATATCTGCTCTTGTAACCTGTCCTTTTGTTCCCTTGATCTCCAAGTTAAGATAAAGTTCTCCCAGAAAGAGTACAAATGCATGAAATCATTTTTGAGTCATTTCATCTCCTTTTGCAGCTTAATCTTTAACTTCATATTCAGTCTGACATCTTTGAAGTAGCAATTGGAGAAAGTTACCACTCTGTGGGCTTATTGTCAGATGATGGGACAGGTAATTACACAGGTGAGCTCCCATATAACAGAAATTTGAGATAGATGTAGCCTGTTGGTAGATGTGTTCCACAAGATCTTGCAAAACATCCTCTGTTGTAAACCAGCCATTCGGAATCTCTGCAAACTGTTCTAGTTCAGTTTAAAACTGCCAGGCTGTTCTGTAAGATGATTCAAAAAATCCTGAACATATTCTGATAGAGTGGGATAATCCTCACAACCATACTCATAGGATTCTGTATAATTAGAAGAATAACCTGATGGGTAAATTTCAGGGGCGTTTGCAAACAGTTTAGACATTAACACAGGAGACACGACCACCTGGAGTTTAGCCATTGCTGAGCTCTGTGGTGGGATTTCATCCTGTGGACCAGGTGGCACTCTCAGGGGCCTCTTTTGTTCTGGGAGCGCCCTGGGCCAGGAAGGCCGCTGGGAGCCTGCGGGGCCTCTCGCTCTGGGGCCCTGGTGGCCAGGCCATCCTGGGCTGGCGCAGCGGTGGCACCCGCAGGAAGCCCGGGGCTTTGGGCTGTGGCTGCGGCTTATGCTGCGACCGCTCCGGAGGCCCAGCTCCATTCGGGAACCCGCTGCCCTCAGGCCTGCCCCCTCTATGGCCCAGGCCCCAGGCTCTGGCCGGACCAGCACCTGGAGCCCAATCAAAACCGTCCACATGCTCCTCCTCCTCCTCCTCCTCCAAGGGCGGCTGTGCTCCAGATAGGATGTGGAGGGAGGCGCCGCGGGCCTGCTCTCCCCTCTGTGCCTCGCTCAGGCCTCGTGGAAGAGCAGGGCGGCAGGCCGGTTCCTCAGTGCTTCAGGTGGAGCAGACCACAGGCTGATCCCTGGCAGAACCCGGCACTCTATTGCTCCTATTTTGTAGATAGGCTCTAAGGGCGCTAGAGAGGTCGGGCCATTTATCACAGACAGTTCCAGAGGAGTCACCCAAGGAACCTTCTCTTGCTCTCTGCAGCTTCCAGACAAGTGAGTATGGATGGAAGAGGACCCAGGGCCTGGTGGAGGGCAGGAGAAGACTGCTTGGACCCTGCGGCTGTTTTGACCCGGATGGATCCTGTGTTGATTTCCCTCGACCACTCAACACACTGGTGACATCTGCTAAGTGTAGACTGTGTCAGGAACCTTGTGAGTGAACCCAGGCAAATGGGGTGGTTGTGGAAAAGCCACCACAATGTGTCCCCAGGAAAGGGAGTCATAGAAATGACCGCTGCTGTCTGGGAGCATTGTCCTTCCTATGTGAACTGGGTTCTGAGGGAGAGTAGGAGACTCCTGGAAGAAAGGAGAAAAGATTTCACTTGGAAAGGAAATGACAGCCGAGTGTAGCAAGTGCAGAAAAAGGAGTGGGTGAGGGGAGAGGTGGGCAGGTGAGGGCGAGCTGCTTTCTCTGGTGTCACACCAGAGGCACAGGGATGGGGGTGTGGGTGGACACCTGGGCCCATCTGCAGGACAGTGGGCAGGAGCTGTCCCCTGCAGCACTCCTCCTGGCCCGGCCTTCCAGCATCACCCATTCCTGCCACACCTGCCCTACTAAGGGCCTGGGCACCTCTCCATGATCTGATGTGATTTGGACAGCTCTAGTCAGTTCCCCAAGCTCCCCGCCACCCCAGAATTCAAGATCTTCAGTCCCTTCTCATAAGAACATTTTAAAAGAAGAAAATAAATTTGTAGAATCATAAGAAAAGCAATTATATTGAAACACAGTTATCGAAATGTTAAATAACCAAATCTGTGATGTAGAAAGCCACATCTCACTAATGTGTTAAACACCAGGACCTAGAAGAATAACCTCACATCCCAGTGACTTCACAATGGTGATAAGTGCAAAGGATGTTTCAGGGTCTCTGCCAGAGTCGCCATGGGGACACAGCTATGCTTGCAATAAAACTGAAAGTATGAGTCATACTACTGAGGCTTTGTGGTTTTGTTGACTACATTGGTAACTGAAGGAAATACTAGATGCCAGGCAGAGATTTGTGAAAGTCAAGAAGCAATTTTTATTTCCTGTCCAAAGTCACAGACTCCCTAAATTCTATCCCGAAATCCCATAGGGTCCTCAAGCACTCCAGGTCAAAGCCCCAGCTCTGCACTAAGAACCATCCTTATCCTTTCCTATGTTTCTCCCCAGACCATCTTCAAAGGAAGGCCCTGGAGGAGTGGGGTGGCCTCCTTCTGTCTGTTATGGATGTCTGCTCCCTTCAATAGAAAGCCAAATAAGAGGAGAGAGTGAGTTGAGATCAAGAAAGCTGAGCCAAGCATCTCCAATCTCAGGTAAGAAAGGCATAGCTGCCTCTCTCACCAGTTGAGTTCCAAGACCTCAGCCCACCACCCCAGAGTACACCACCTCAGCAGATAGCTGAACCCTGAATACTTGGTCAAAGAACAAAGACCTGGAGCAAGATGAAGGAACACAGCTATACCCGAGAATGTGTGGGTACTTCTGCCTTCAAGAGGTGAAGATTAGAAGGCACAGAGATGCACGTCTGTAATCCCAGTGACTTGGGGGATGAGATAGGAGGATCACAAGTTCAAGACCAGTCTGAGCAATGGAGTGAGATTCTCAGCAACTTGATAGAATGCTGTCTCAAAATAAAAAAAAAAAAGGAAGGGCTGGGGATGTAGCTCAGTTGAAGAGCACTCCTGGATTCAAATCCCAATACCAAAAAAGAGTTGAAGTTTAAGTTCTCCCCTTTCAATTTGAGCTGGACTTACAGACAAATAGACCATGCAAAAATGATGACGTTTCATTTCTGAGATTAGGTCATAAAAGGACTGTGACTCCTTCCCTGCTCCTTTTCTCGAATCACTCATTCCAGGGAAGTCAACTATCACATTATGAGAACTCTCAACTAACCCTATTGAAAGATCTGTGTGGCAAGGGACCCAAGACTCCGACCCACACTCAGAGAAGAAATGAAACCCCCATTTGGCATCCATGTGAGGAGCCTTCTGGAACATTTGAATGTCATTGCCTTGACTGCCAGCCTGATGACAATCTCAGGAAAGGCTGAGTCACAACCTACCTCAGCTGGGCCACTCCCAGGTCCCTGATTCTCAGAAACTGAAGTAGCAACGTTTATTGGTTTAAGCTGCTAACTTTGGAGCATTTTGTTAAGTGTAACAGATTACTAATATAAAGCATTAAAAGGAGAAGTCCTCAGGGGCTGGTGCATGAGGTGCCAGGAGAGGGGACCACAGCAGGAGTCACCCCGGTGCAGTCATCCAGAGAGTGAGGCCCCACAGAGGGAATGGGGCACATCCTCAGTGCGTGTGCTGAGCTGCCCTGCTGCTGAGGCCTGGGCCTCCGGTGCCTCGCTGTCTAAGGGCCTGTTCCCAGCTGGCTCTGGCAGTTCCCTCAGCTGTGGTAGGGAGAAAGAAACCACCCAGAGCTGCTGCAGGGTCCAAGGAGGTGGCTCATGCAGTGCCTAGGGGGTGCCAGGCACCCATAAAGTGCTCAGTAAGAGGTGACAGGGGCATCTGGGCCTTCCCTCTACTACCAGGAGGTCCAGACACCCAGGCAAGGCTGTCCCTAAGGAAGGCCACCTTCATGACACTGGAAGGCCCGGGAACTCAAACAGTGCCAAGCTGAGACTAGGACACTTGGACACTGCTCGGGTCCTGAGCTGCATCCTGCCCCCACCTCAGCCAAAGCTTGCTCAGGAAGGAGCTCCAGAGTGCGCCTGACCTGGTCCACAATGAGGGGATCACGAACAGAAACCTCATGAAGATGGAGATCACCCGAGGCCCCTTGGTGGATGAGTGGATAAGCCCAACATGGTCATTCACCAGGAGGGCCCTGACTCACATGGACAAGGACTGTGCTTGCCACCATGCAGACAGGTGATGCTTGGTGCAAGAAACCGGTGACAAAGGGCCACGTGCACATGATTGCATCTCCATAAAATGTCCAGAAAGGGCAGATCCACAGAGACAGATGGCAGATTGGTGGTGGCCAGGGCCCAGGGAGGAGGAAGAGTGACCGCCCAGTGGCTCTGGGATTTCCTTGACAGACATGGCAGCTTCCCAGCACAGTGCATGTCCTAATGTTACCAAAGTGCTCATGTTAAATGGCTGACCCTGCATTGTGCAGATTTCACCTAAATGTCGCAGACAACTATGTGGAGATGCCACTTTTTACCCATCAGACTGGCAGGAGTGGGAGTGTGGCCCCCAAGTCATGTCAGAGACGCTGTGGGGACAGGCCCTCCAGGAGTGGAACTGGGAAGACACTTCCCCAAGGCTGTTGGCCTTTGACCCAGCAATTCCCCAGCAGGTGTTCATCCTACAATCACCAGCACAGGTAAGGAATGACAGATACGTGGACCGCGTCACAGTGGTACATTGGAAGTACTAGAAGTGACAGGACACTGGAAAGAGCTCATGCATCTGGGGAACCACCTGCAGAAATGGTGGGTTCTAAAAAGAACAAGGCTTTCTCTGTGGTCTCGCTAAGAAAGAAAGTAGGAGCAGATAGTGTGTGTGAACTTCATTTGCTTGTACATCTGCAGGAAGAGCTGCACACACGGGTACATGCAGAGACCCACGGAGGGACTGGGAAGGATTCTCCTGGGGGCGAGGGAGAGACCTCAAGGAGCCCCAGGAAGCTCACCCGCTGGCATGCCTGCCCTTTTTGGTCCCCTCCCTCACCATGGCAGGACCATTCTGTGTGGCCCTTAGGAGCAGCACTTCTGGGACTCCATTGGGCTGAATTGTGTCCCCATGAATTCACAGGTTAATGTCTCAACCCCAGCACCTCAGAGTGTGGCTGTGTTGGAGACGGGGCCTGATTTATCATGAGGGTGGTGTGAAGCCAGTTGGGTAGGCCCCAATTCTGTCTCCCTGTTGTCCTTACAAGAAGAGGACATTCAGACAGACAGATGCAGAAGGCAAACCATGTGAGACCCTGGGAGATGGCATCTATGTGACAGGGAAAGAGACCTCACAGAAAGCCAGCCCTGCTGAGGCCTTGGTCCCCTTTGGCGTTTGTCCTGAGTACACAGGCGTCACTGGGTGGTCTGGGGTCTGTGTGTCCTCTAGTCTGTTCCTTCCCCTCCCTTGGCACTGTGCTTGTGGTCTGAGCCCTGCAGGCTACTTCCTGGGTTTCTGTGCCCCTTGGCTGCCGACTGGCTTCAATCCATGGGAAGGACCTGCTGGGAACCTGGAGGACAGAGGCCTGAAGAGCCCTGCTCCTCTTCTGTGCTGTGGGCTGCACCTTCTCTGTGGGACCCTGCCAGTGGCTCTCCGTGAGACCCAGCCCCAAGCCCTGGCATCCCTACTTTGCTGGGACCCTCCCTCTCCACTGAAGTTTGCAGCTTCCTGTCCTGGCAACCTCTTGATGGCCTCACTGTCCTGCAAGCTCACAGCTCTTCCATCTTCCTGGGCAGCAGAGCAGCTGACACCTGTGGCCACCTCCAGGGAAAGACCCACAGCAGGGAGGGTTCTGTCTGCAGCAGCAGCAACCCAAACCACCACCTGAGCAGATACTGAATGGAATGGTGCTGTGGTCACCTAGAGAGGGACAGCACCACCAGCCTCCACAACACTGGTGGCCCAGAAGCTGAAGCAAGGAGACGGTGTAAACATGCCCCTTCCAGGTTTCAGGCAAAAGATGGTTCCCTTCCCACCAGGAACAGATACGGCAGGGGGTGGCCAGTGCCACGTGAGGCACACGTATGAGCAGCAGCAGTCCCCATTGAGGTCAAAGCAGGGAATGACATCCTGAGGGACATGCAGCACAGGCTGGAAGAGCTCTTTGTCTTCAAGAGGAAATGCCCAGGTCCAGGTCTGTTTCCATGTGACGGGGCAGGGGTTGAGGACTGTGCCCAGGACCAGCTTTCCCAATGTTCCCTGAATTGAATCCCTTTAACTTGAATACCTGGGGTGTGTTCTGTTTCTCTGCTTGGACTCCCGTTGATATCAGAGTATAATAAGCAAAAGAAAAGGGTCAGAAATGCCAGCACACATTTGAAAAGCATCTGCCAGCATGAGCTCTGTCCTCCAGTGGCCCCCACAGCATTTGCAGCCAGGGTCACTGTTACAGCTGTCACATCTGTGTGCTCATCACCGACTCTCTGCTTGACCACCTGAGCCACCTCCCTCCTGCCCTCCTGCCTCTGCCTTGCTCAGAGCTACTTGGACTTGGCTAGGTAGATGTAGGATGTCTACATCACAGAGCCAGGTGTCCTGGGAGGAGGGGTGCCAGTCAGGGTGACTCCATTGCCCAGCCTCCCTGGCCCAGGAGCCCCACAAGGATGTGGAGGATGGGAAACAGCAGCACACTGTTGCATTCATGAGGCAGCCGTGGGCAGCCAGGATCCCGGCCCTTCTGGCAGGACCCTGGGCCACAGCCCCAGCACTGGCCAACTGTGGCTGGAAGGAAGAGTCCACATCAGAACAGATGTTCCCCGC